>NW_010254174.1:0-7962 GCF_000690775.1 Eurypyga helias
CGAGGCGGGGAGACGCGGGAGGGGCTGGGCGAAGGGGAGGGGGACGGCAGGGCTGGCGCAGGGGGGACGAGGCGAGAAGAGCTTTCATAAGCTGCTTCTTACCTCCGCAGAGGATTCCCGTTTCTCAGCTCTTTGGGCGTGCTAAGCTCAGCTTCCCTGTTCCAGGTCCACGACAGCTGTTCAGAGAAGCCCAGGCCAGGGAATGAGCAGCAGCTTCCTTAAAAAAAAAAATAAAAATCTTATTTCCTGGCTTAAGCCTGAAATTTACATGGAACTTTACATTCCAAGCAAAAATCCCAGAAACCATAATGGAGTCCCATTCTGACAGGGACAATGAAACTTGCATCATACCGTTGGCATCTGGACTGCTCTTTCCATTTTCACTGAGTAATTGCCGGAATGCTGGGCCTGGCAACACTGCTTCTGTCTCAGAATGCAGCTGAGGAATTGCTCTCTGGACTACCAAGAGGTCAGAAGGGACTGTGCTTCTCCAACCGTCGGAGCAAATAGTCTGCTCCTTTGTTTCCTTTCACATTTTTTAATTTTTTGAAATCTGTTTATTGCTTTGCGTCAGGAACTTGCAGGACGGCTCTGTCTGCAAAGCTGGTGCGAGGCTGGTGAGAACCACGGTTGGGTCCCCTGGCAACTGCACTAGCCTGGTTTTCTCTTTTTAGGAGTGTCCATAATTTTCTGTGCTTCAAATCCTGGCCTGTCTCTGAAAGCTGCTTTTCAGTCTGTAAAATCAGGGAATCCTGTAAACTGCTTAATTCCTACAGCAAGCATGATCCAGACATTATTTCTAACGTCTCCCCTTAATGAAGAAATGGGAATGAGGATAGACGTTTTCTTTGCTGTTTTCTCCCAGTAAGCAGCTCTCAGTCTGAGTTTGGCTTTTCGAGTCCCCTCCTTGCTCTTGACTGAACAAATGAGGGGCATCCATCCAATCACCAGTTAATGTACTCTCTTTCCAGATTCATTCCTCTCTTTGGGTCTGATTTCTCTCTCCTCAGGTGGGTTTCCAGTTACCTGAGTGAGTTGCACCCTTCCACTTTGATTCCCCAACTCCTCCTACTAAGTTCCTCTGCCAGGTGCGGAGTGGTCCTTAATACGTATGTAAATGCCCATCCCAGCTGAGCTCAGTGAGCGGGGATGTCTGCAGGGAGGCGGATGGTGACGCCTTTGCAGGCTCACGTAAACACTCACAGCGTGCACAGCCACAACACAGCCGTGACTGCATGTGTTCCAAAGGAACATTTCCACTGAATTTTCCCTAGCCAAAGGAAGAACAGAAATAAGGTTCTATATCACAGCTGAACTCTCTGCTCTCATCTGTAGCTTGAAAGAATGTGCTCCCCTTCAGAAAATCAAAGGAGACCAACAGAGAGTAGATGCTGGAGTTGGGCGCATGGTTGTAAAGGGCCCCTTTCACACATTTTTGCCATAGCAACATCCAGTTCTCAGGAGTGGAGTGTTTCCTTGACTTGGGATGAAACAAAGCACTTCCCAGGAAGGGAGCTTTGCCCCTGGTTGATGTTGTACCTGGACAAGAAGTGACTGTTACAGCAACCAACTTCAGTTGTTTCTCCCATTAAGCAGTAGCACATTCTGGACAGTTGGCGCTGGTAGGTCCATGAACTGTCTGTGATAAAATGTAATGAACCTCCATGGAATGTTTTAATTTGGCTCCATTTCCCTGGACGGATTAGAAGAGTAAGGAGATGCTTTGTTTCCCAGGAAACCTGGGCTAGAGGGTAATAACATGACCTGTCAAACTGTGAAAAATATTAAGGAAAACCAGGTTATCAAAACGTGTTGCTCAAGGTTTAATTAGAAGGAATTCTGCTATGTGGGATGGCTAAGATAATTTTGAGCTAATTGGGCTCGTTGGGTCAGCATGGAAAATGAGGTATGGATCTAGTCCTGTGATGAGTCACAGGGGTTCTGGAACAGCTGTCCAGGGGTAAGCTTAGTTGGGCTAGGCCTGAGACTCTGCTGTGGATGGCAGTGTGACCAGCTAGGGAATATAGTGTTTAGACCACAGAAGTGAACGGCGTTTGCGCAGCCTGATTTCACATTACCCAATACACTTTTCTTTCCGACCAGGCTTTAAAACACAAATCCCTTATATAGCTCAAAAAAAGTGTCTAATAATGGAGTGGGAGAAACTGTTTCTTCACAAGGTCTTTTTGTCCTTATAAACTGAAAATTTCTAGGACATATGTCATACTACAATGCAGGCGTTAAAGTGAGATGTGTTTTGAGAAGGGCATCTGCAGAATGGGGCTTTAACCAGCCTTGATTTAGAGGTGAGATGCAGTGCTGGTTTTAGCTGGGATAGAGTCAATTCTCTCCACAGTAGCTACTGTGAGGCTGTGTTTTGGATTTGTGCTGAGAAGAATGTTGAGAAGCAACTGCTGTTTTCAGCTGTTGCCAAGCAATGTTTACATTAGGCCAAGGACTTTTCCAGTTTCTGATCCTGCCTCTCTGTTACCAGCTCCTTCTCTACCCGAAGCTGGGAGGGGACACAGCCAGGACAGCTGACCCAAACTGGCCAAAGGGACATTTCATGCCATCAGACATCATGCTCAGTGTATAAGCTGGGGAGAGCTGACTGGGGGATCTGGCTCTCAGGGCTCTGGTCTCTCTGGCTCTGGCTCTCGCTCCTTGGGGACTGTCTGGGTGTCAGTCAGCATGCGCTCCCTGGTCTTAATGCCCAGTGACACATGAAAAGACTCATTTTCCAAAGCTTCTGGCTTTTGTATGTTCTTTTATTCTGAGCTCAGGATGCTTTCACAGGTCTATGAGGCACGTATCACAGCCAGCGTGAGGCCCACACGAACGTGGAGGTCTTCTGCAGAGGCTGGGCTACTGGAGTGATCCCAGAACTGTAAGTTCTTGAGTGCTTGTCCTAACTCAGCCTTGTGGTTTACTCCCATGTTCTTCTCTTTAGGGAATTAAGGTCTAATACATAGAAAGGGTCTAAGAGTGACTTACTTCACAGTGGTCTGGGACTGTTTATTCGAGAAAGCCGATGAAAAGCTCTGCTAATCTCGGTGCTGTATGCTGTGATCTAGGGGAGAGTGTGCAGTGCTGCTCTTTGCCTGGCAAGTAACAGGATTCCCGTACTGTGTCTCAGCAGCAGAAAATCAGGGTGCTGTACGGTACTGCCAGCATTGCCAGCCATTGCAGGAATACCCCTGGGGCAGCTGCCTGAGGGCATGTGGAATTTCATCCAGTCAGCACGGAGGTCCCAAAGGCCCTGACTCACAATCCGCATCACAGGATGGAACGCACTGCTGCTGCTCTCTTGATTTGAAAATTGTTTGAGCCAAGTAGGAAAAGGAAACTGTTCCAAAGGGCAATGGAAAAAGAAAGTTACTTAAATTCAAAGCGTCTGCCTCAGGATCAAGGAAGTTTACTAGACAGGTTTTAAACTGCACATTTCTGTGGTCCGTCAAAAATGCGTCAAGACTGGAATGTGAAATAAGAGAACAGAGCGGTGAAACTTGACACATACTTTCTGCATTTCGCTTTGCTGCCATAGGACAGTGGTGATTTGTAACATGATGAGAAATCACAGTTCCACCAGGGGGTTCTGTGAGGTGGGTCAGCTCCTGGGGAGTGATGTGTTGCCTGGCAAGCTCCCCCAGCAGGTTCTCATTTCGGCTCAGCCCTACCTGTAGCTGGCATAACCACTGCAGCACCAGAAGGTGAAGACCGTAAGAGCAGGGTCTGGCTAGCACTTGAGTCTAAATAGGCTTCCTGAAGTTCACCTTGAGTTATGCCTTTGCAAGGAGAAAATAGAAGGGAAAAGTCCAGTATGAGCTTCGTTCTGTCGTGTAAATGCTTGCTTCTCAAAACGAGATGGTGCTGAGCTTTGCGTGCATCCTCCATGGAAATCTAGGATGCAGGTGAACTGAGAAGAGGAGGAACTCTTGCAAGTGATGTGCCCAAAGCTGTTCTTGTCCTGTTTATACAAAGTTGTTGCATCTGTAACAACTGCTGGCACAACAGGGATGGACAGAATGGCCTTCCGGAGCAACTGTACTCATACAGATTCAGATGTATTTGGCAGCTCATTGAGGTGTTCAGCTGTTCCTGTCCCTGGGTGGAGAAGTCAAGCACTTCGAAGACTGGCAGCAGGTGCTGAGAGTGATGGGCGTTTCTCTCAAGAACCCACCGCGGAGCGCAAAATTTCCTTTTTCACACCAAGTCAAATTTGCCTGTGTTGGAATCACTATTGATTAATCACTACTAAGCATAATCACGTATGCTTACGTCTGCGAAACTGCACTGAGTTCTATACCCTTCCTCCCCTTTCCAGTCCCGACTAACCCCGGCAGGAAGTGCTCACGGGAGACGGTTGAAGTCTTCGCAGTGCGGAAAAGGAAGATCGCTGCAGCACTAGGACGTGCTTTGCTGGGTTGGTCCTGTTTCATACGCATCCTTGTTCCAGTCATAATAGAATCCCATTTGCTCTTCTGTTCACACGCCTCCCTGAGCGCCGCTTTTCTGCTTCTGGCTTGAAAATGTCACAGTCCACGCCGATTTCAGGCATGTCAGGAGGATGGAGAGAAAGCCGTTAGGCCTAATGTTCATGTAAACAGACTGATGCAAGGGCGTGCCGCTGGAGACAGAAAAACAGAGAGTTACAGTTGGAGAAAAGACAGGAAGGAGGCACCTTACGGGAACTGCAGAGGCATGAGGCTCGAAAACACCAGGGGAACTTCCATCTCACACCTGACTTGCTCAGAGTTTTTAAGAAGGGGAATTTTGACGAAGCGAGTGTTTTAAGAAGGCACAAACAGGCAAGGGAAAAATCCAGCATATTTAAATGCCAGTTTTAAAATTATCAGCCATAACGTTGGTATCCCACCAAAAGCTGTGGGAATGCTGGGCACCTCTTATAGAGAGGCTTCATCTCTAAACTGTTGCATCCCAAATTAATTACTAGCTGACTTTTAAAGATGGTTAAAATTCCCATGAGGTGGGCATTCACTTACTGCTGAACTCTAAGAGACGACGGGGTGGGCAAAAACGTGTGCGTAAAGAGATAGAGAGTGACGTGAGGGATGATACGGCTGCAAAGGCCATACTGGCAGAGACACACGCAGCACGGAGCGTGTGCAGGAGCTCAGGGGAAAGAAGGTGTAAAGTGCTACGGATAAAACGACACAAAACAGAGAATTTGAAGGAAATACACAGAGGGAATTATGCTGTGTTGCTGTGTATGTACAAGAGAAATTGCTGCTGATCCCAGCCACAGCTGCTGCTGACGGTGGAAAGCTGCCAGTGTTTTAAATAGACTCCTGCGTTTTCCCAGGTTGTAGAAGTAACAGAAAAGGCCATAAAGGATGGAATAGGATGAAGTGGTTAGGAAAAATGGGGAAAAATGTACTGGAGTTTCATTACTGCCTGTCAACTCTTCAGGAGAATTTGAGAGATGTAAACTTGTTTGTGTCAAGATGAGCCCACTGCCAGGCCTCTGCTTTTGAAATCATTCCACAGCCGCATAGTTGGGGCTGTCCTTTATTTCCACTACTCTCACTGAATTTTATTTTCCTGCTCTTCTAAACAAACATTACTGAATTCCAGAAGGCCAATACTAGGAAAGTACTCCCCCTATTCTTACACTTAACGTTCTCGAGCTGTTTCCTTAAGTGTTTCCTGGCCGCCACTTACAAAAGTAGTCGGACCACTGGTATGAGCAGGACATATATTTGTATGTCTGGCATTTCTTTCAAGTCAGTTCTGAGAATTACAGTACTCTGCAAGATGGCTGAAACACTGATATGTCCGCAGCCTGCACTCTTCCCACTTCTCAGTCTGGAAAAAACAAACCTACTTGGTGCCGGAGGCTATTAGCTGTCACGGTGTGCACCCTGCGGAAGCCAAGCTTGAACAGGAAGCTTCTTTCAAAGACTGTGCGCCACGGCCGGGAAAGCTGCCAGAAACATATGGTCTGAGGTGATCTAAGCACGTTCATTAGTCAGACTGTGAGTAGGTTTACAAGGGCCAAATTTCTTAGGGTTGAATCAGCTAGTACAGTAATTAAAATAGAGAAGTAAGAAACACTTGAGCATTTCAGAAAACTTTTATTGTGGCCAAAAAGCTACTAAAAATGCACTAGAAAGAAAAATGAAACTTATGTTGACAAATATATATGAAAAATTTGGAAATAAACTGAAAAGGTAAGTAGAAGGACCATTTTTTTTTTTCCCAGAATGGTGATGCTGTAAACCCATCTTCATCAAGAAAAAGAACCCAACAACAGCATCACTTCAGAAGCAGATACATTGACATGAAAAGGGCAGACACAGTTAGTAAATTTTGCTGGTTTGCATTTTGGGGATAAATGAGGTCATATGCCTGTGAAACTAGTCATAACCGTCATTCAGCAAATCTACCAAAAAGTCAGAATCGCCATCAATGTTCTAGTCAAAGTATTTTTCACAGTGGCTTATAACATTCTACGGACCTATCAAAGGTTTCAAACCCGCATTAGTCCCTCATAACATTCTACGGACCTATCAAAAGGTTTCAAACCCGCATTAGTCCCACCCACGTGGGAAAAGCAGGGACTCGGATGCTGAAACACTAGAGGGCACTTGAGCTGCTTCTCCCAGAGCAGGTAAAGGTCAGAATAGTTGGATGCTTACTCAGGAGCAGCAGTGGACAGAACTGAACGTGGGAATTGGGACTTTATCGGTATCAGGTTGGTAGAACAATTAGTGATTTTCCCCAAAAGCCGATTGTGGGGGAGTGGGTATAAATTTCCAGGTGTAAATTTTGCTTATTTTGCTTATTATGTCATTAATTAGGAGGAAATAATCTAAAGATTGCTGATTGATTGCCATAGTGTTTTGTCTTTGTACATGGATCAACCACTGAAATGTGGGATGTCTGGGGAGTTTAAAAGAAAGTCTAGACTCAAACAGAGCTAACGTCCAAACATCTGAGCTGCTCCCATGGTATGGCTGCAGTTCTGTCCCCTCCCTATGCATGGTGTGACACCCCAAGATTGCTTCTGTGGAAATGGAACAAACAGCATCTGACAACCATTCTATAAAGTATCCATAATAAAACCTGAAGGCTAGAAAGATGGCACGGGCCTGCCAGCACAGCCCAGTACTTAGTAATGCACTTCAGAATTTCAGAGGTTTGGCTACAAAAATTAAAAAATCTGGTTCTCAATGTGGAAAACATGCACAGGAGTTTGAGTTAGGATTTGAGATTTTGTTTGTATCATGGCCCAAGTGTTCATTGTTCTTCAGAAACATGAAACAAAGACAAGGTCTTTGAGCTTAATTGCTGTCCAGCTGCCTGGGAGGCAACAACCCCAGGCCTAAGTGTTCTGAACTAATGACTCAGGTAATCATTTATACATGTGGCCCAGTTAAAAATACTTTTGGACTGTTTAGCATTTATGCAGATCAAATATTCTACATTTTCTTTGTAACCTGCTGTTTCCCTTTTTCACCAGAACAAAAAAGATGCTGTCATAAAATACCATTAATTGGGCTTTAATAAAAAGCACCCAGGGCGATCCCCTAGGTATGGATACACTGTACCAAGAAAAGGTACTGTGGGCAAGGGCTTCTAACGTGCCAGGGCACGTACAGGGGCTGATGCAGCATCAGCACCCATCAGTTTCCCCTATGTTACACCCCCCAAGGTTAACCTGTTTGCTGTCTGCAGTTTTGTTTACTTACCAGCTACAGAAAGTGAACTCACAGCTCTGAGCCCAAGGCCTCCCTTGCATTAGCATCTGGGCCCCACCACTTTGAGGCTGTAGTCCTGGAGCTTTTCCCAGCCCAGGGTGACTGCCTCCGCATTTTCCCTCTGCTTGTCCGTAGAATCCACGAGGCGCCACCTCGGGCCCGCTTACACGGCGGAGAGGCGTAGGCCGTGGCTCGGCGCTGGGCAGCACGCGCGGCTACTCACTCGGGAGGTGGTGGTGCG
>NW_010254175.1:0-2321 GCF_000690775.1 Eurypyga helias
TATTTCTTCTCTCAAATGCATTTTGCAGTAAAGGCCCAGACCTGGCTGCAGTGAAGCCACTGCTCTCAGCAGCTGGCAGCATCTGGCAGAGCAAAGCCGCTGTCGCACAGAGCAAGTAGCGACTGGAATTTGAATGCAGAATGTGTTTCATTAAAAACGTGAAAAGGCCCAGCAAGGGGTTGTTTTTGCAAATGTTTATAGTTTTAGCTGTTTTGGAGAAAAGCACACAAATCTGGTCTCACCTGCTTCCCATGGGCGGAAGGGCTTCGACTTCATGCTTTAACATTGCATGATGCCTGAAAGTTATCAATACTGGCACAAGTACTAACATGACTAATAGGAGCAAAAAGCCAAGGAATAACCTTTCCAGCATCACCTTGGGGCATGCCTGTGCAGACAGTTGGGCGCACGCTGGGTTGATTCAGCTAGGACACGTGCCAGACAGTGAACACAAGCCGGCTGTGGTTGCAGAGGAACAGGACCATGGGCACAGCGGTGCCCAGTTATCCATTGCCTTTTTGGGACCACGGCAGAGAGATGAACTACCTTTTGCTGCTTTGGCCAGGACTCCCAGGCCATCGCTGCCGTTGCCTGGCAGATCCACCACTCCAGGGGCTGGTCAGGAAAAGCAACTTGGTAATGTCCTTTGCTGTACATCAGTTAAAGAGGACAAAGGGAGAAGAAGCAGCTCCATCACTCAAGCATGCTTAAGAGAACAATTTTCCTTAAATGCTGAGTTCCCAGTAGCTCAGGAGTTGCCATTTAATCTTTAGGTGATTAAAGATTATTCTAGGGAGCCAACTGTAACCAGACTGAAATGCCTCCTCTGTTGTGCAGGACTGTATTTTCCTTCTCCTCAAACTGTTTAAGCTCTGTTGCAGCTCGCCAGCCAGCTGGGGAGTAACACAGGCCACTGAGAGGCTTTTGGTGTCACCGTCAGAAAATGCACAACTGCCACATTCCCATACCCTACTTAATCCGTGGCTGACATGCATCTAGAGTGGTGACCCATCACTCTCAGTTACATGAAAGATGTAGGATCACTTTCTAAAAATGCATGATCTGTGGACCAAGCTGGTGAAGAAGGTTGAATTCATACTTGATTTCTGACTCTTATGCAAAATCAATAAGACTACAGGTGTGCATGAAAGGCTTTCATGCTGTGAGCCAGTGCTCCCACCTCTTACTCCTGCCCAGAGCATGGGAGGGGTGTAGAGATGCTCCAGATGAGATCCTGTGCGTAAAACACACAGCAGCATAACCTGCCCTGGATCAAACAGGGTGTGATATCCAGAGATCACTTCCCTTGAGTAGGGACCCGATTCGTGGTTTGGATGCTGCAGGACTCCTGACAACTTCCGACACACAGCAGAAACCCTCTCCTGCCAACAGAATTCAGATCCTGGTGCCTGATGGAGACCTTCTGTCTCACAAACAGCATGTCTCCTGAAATATCATCTGTCCTTGCAATGACACATCCCCCCCTGATAACCAGGTAGAGGATTATCACAGAGATCCCTGACCCCCATTCCCTCCCTCCACTGCTCAGATCAAGCACCTTCCCACACACTCTGCTGCCTTGACCTTCCCCTTCCCAATACCTCCTTTGCCTGTTCTCAGAGGCCTGGGGCTCTGCATCACAGCTTTCCAGCTTGGATGCGCTCCCAGACCTATCTAGTCATACACGATGTGGGAATAGGAGCTACAAAAAGTCCCTGAGGGTCCTGGGCAGGCAGGAATAGGTTGTACCCCAGAAGGCACATCCAGCCTCTGCCCAATTTTTCAGGTTTATCAGGTTATGCCCAATTTTCCACTTTGTGCCATCTCCAGTTTTGTTCCATGTCCATGTACAAATTTTTGATCATTAGAGGAATATTACTTGCCCTATCCTGGAATTTGAAAAGGATTAAAGATGCTAATGAGGGGCTGCCGTCCCCAGGTAGAGCCCTGCTGAGGAAGTTCTTGTTCTACAACAGCTGAAAAAAAAAAAAAAAAGAGAGCACTGAGGGCCAAACCACAGTCAAGGATGGCATGAATGTGGTGAATGACCCTTTCTGTCCATTCATGAAAGTCCGCCTTGGGCATCTAATCTCTAGGACCTGTCTGTCCCTTCACGGAGGCTCCTCGGGGCAGGCACTTGGCTGAGCTGTGCTGTCTGTCCCTCTGCAGAGTGGCCATCCCGAAGAGGCATTGTCCAACACCACCACTGAGCAAGACCACCCCTGAACAGGGGCTGAAGGACAACTTTGCTGTCTAAATAACCTCTTGTAGTTGCAATACTCTGACTGCTGGAAGGCTGCAGTGATCTCCATGTGCATACA
>NW_010254176.1:0-4750 GCF_000690775.1 Eurypyga helias
TCTATGATTCTATGATTAGACAATGTAGTTAGAGAATTTGAGAATTTTATTAACTTGTTGGAAACACAGAACCTCACCGTAGCTAAGTAGCTTGTTTGTTTCTTTTAGAGCTAGAAGTATTTCAAATAGAAAGGTGAATACTTTACAAGGCTAAATCTACCTCTGGTATTGTCCGTTATTGCTTTCCAAGAAAATCTCTGAAAGAGAAACAAATTGTGCCTAAGCATGAGTTGTGAATGAGAGAACAGATTCGTGTCAACTTCCTGACCTCATGATTTATCCAGTGCCTAACAACTGGCAAAAGAAACTTAAATTTGTAAAATTCTGTGCTGTTGTGGCAGTTTGGATCTTTTTTTTCTGTCCACCTCCTTTTACTCCCATGCTAAGAAAATAAAACAGCGGTTTGCCTATATAGCTTGTGGTGACTCACCAATGCTGTTTGACATCAAAGGGAGCTGTGTATGATTAGCCAAACTGAAAATTAGGGCCTTGTTATGTGTAGTCTGGAACTCTTGCAAGTATAACAACTTTTTGGGAGCTTGGGATTATTTTAATCAGATAAGATTTGGGGAGGGACGTAGAAGTAGGTTAGGGTGATCTTTCCCCCCATGGTAGTAAAATATCTCGTTACCTTATACTTAAGGAGTTACATTGAGCAGCTGAGGTTTCTTTCACTGGTTATGAAATTTTCACCCACTGAAATGGTTAAGGCTTTATTACCCAAGGATTCTTGCATCTTATTACATATCAAGTATTTCCACCATTAAAGGGTTGTAATATTCTCTGAATGTCTGTCACCACAGAATAATGGAAATGTAGAATGCAGCTAACTTTAAGGGACCATGTAGTCAATCAGATCAGATATTTGATAGTATCAAATATGCTGAAATATTTCTAATTTCTTATTGTAGACTTCCATAATGAGGTTTTCATAGTCTTCATTGGTAACATGTTCGATTATTTTACTTCATGTGAACTTGGAAGGCTTGTTTCTAATGTTTAATTCCAAGCTTATGGATTGCAAATGAAAACACTTACTTTCCTCTGTATGCTTTGAAGAAAGGGGAGAATGATAAATCACTGTCTGTTTTACTTGTTTCAGGATTATTGTAATGCTGATCCACTTTTCCCACTTTTTTTGGTACTTTATGCAAGCCCAATTCTTTCAGTCCTTTCTTGTAAGCCGTTTTTCTGAAAATGTTGTCATTTTTTTCTATATATACTTTGCAACATCTTTCTTAAATCCAGTGCAAATGCTACTTCAGCTGAGGCATTTCATTCTGCCAAGTAGAATAAAAACTTGTATTTTATAAGCAAGATGCCTGTGTACAGTTTCTCAAATTAACTGCTGAAAAAAAAAATCACACTGCAAGTTTGTCTTCTGCCTTTATAGAGTCATCGGTTTGTTATGCTAGCTCACAGAAGTAGTGCCATTTAGGGAAAGCAAAGTATGTGTAGTGCAATATACACACACTGATCTATCTCTCATTGTAGGAATTCAGTGTGCAAATTAAAAGAAAATAAGAATCTGAAATACTAATGGATGAACACTGTACTATTTTAGGTATTTTTGCCTGGAAGTTCATAATAGCATTACAGTTTCTTGAGTCTTCCATTTCTTCTGATACCCATTCACTCTTTCTAACACATGTAAAACATATTTGACATTTATAATAATGGAATGATTAGGCATGTTACTGACATCAAGGTTTAAG
Source organism: Eurypyga helias (assembly GCF_000690775.1). Taxonomy (NCBI): domain Eukaryota; kingdom Metazoa; phylum Chordata; class Aves; order Eurypygiformes; family Eurypygidae; genus Eurypyga; species Eurypyga helias. Next base: position 1,716 of record NW_010254176.1, read on the forward strand.
GGACTGGGTGACATAGGGAATTTATGTTCCACTTTAATCCATTTATCAACCTCCTCTGGGAACTGATTTTAAATCTAACTCAAGCCATACCAATGTGGGGGGAAAAACCCCTGCCTAATCCAACAGCCTGGAAAGCATGTAAATGTATGAAATTGTTGTCTAGGCTCCCACCACCTCCCTCTTTTTTAGTAAGGAAAATATTAATGATTTATATGATGACATTCTCTCTGGAATCATGGCTACTTGTTCTTATCTGGTGTTTCTCAGCAAAGACTCAAGAGAGAAGATAATACAGATGGATTATTTGAGCCACTAAATAATTGAAATAATAAGAAATATGTAATTTCATAGAAGTAGATGTTAATGTCTTCTTTGCACACCAAATCAATTTTAATTTCAATTATAAAAAGAAAAAATAATCATTTTCCTAGATTAATAGTGCTTTTATTTTTTTTTCCCCTTAGGCTGGAAAGGTTTTGAGTGTATCTGCATTATGAAAATGTGTACAGTAACACTAAAACGAGTTGCTTCAAAGATAACCAAAGGGGCCATGTAGGTTGCCAGAATTTAAGGAGTTTGGTAAACTAGGTCAACTATTCCCCTGTAATAAAACTAGTTTACCATTTCTGTCCCATAAACTAAATGAAGCTGCCACTTGGTTAGTATTAAGAGATGTATAGGACCAGGTTCTAAAGCACTCCAGTGTGAATCCAAAATCGTTTAATTGGAATCAAAGTGGTGTAAGCAAGTTCAGAATTGGGCACATTGTACAACTTGTACTGATAACTTTATAGTGTAAGGAATGGTTAAGAAAGGAATTATTACCACTCCTTGATATTTGACATTGGCATTTAGGAATGTGTCTGGACAAATTCAACTCAGGAATCATGTGTTTTGCATGTTCAGTCAGAATAATTTGCTGCCTACTGAGGTGCAAATTTAAGGGTTTAAAGATGAAAAATACAATTATATTAGTCAAATATTTATGAGTAGGACCCAGTGTGTTTAAAACTTGTTGACCTTTATGTAGTTATGACATATATATAATTTCTTGGTTATCTTTACTGTTGCTTTAGTCTGGAGAAAGTAAAACAAGAGGTTAAATAGTCCCTAAGGGTAAGTTCAAATGTAGACTACTGCCATGTCATATGGCTTTAGTATACTTTGTGTCTTTCACAGTAAGTTGATGAGGCTGCTCAAAGCACTAAAATAGCTTGATAGATGATGCCATTTAAGAAAGGAATTAGTTTTGAGAATGAGTTTACTGTTTCCATGTTTAGTGTTGTAATGTTGTAAACAATATATTTGATTGTATTTGTGTTAGTTGTATAAAACCTAACTCTTGCCTTTCTGTTTATGCAGTTGCATTCAAAATGAGATTAAAATATAATCTAATTTTCTAATACATTTATATCTTCTTTCTGATTTGAAGCCAGAAGGAAAGCCACTATGGTCACTGAGCCTAATTCCCTGCATAACATACACTGTAAGTATTTCATTAATTAATTGCTGCTTATAATTCAGTACCTGTGATTGAATTAGAGGACATATTTCTACATCAAAATCCCTTTAAATCTTGATTTAAAATAATCCAGAAATACTGATTCTTAACTAAATTCCTTGTGTTTAATTACTTTTGCTGTCAATTTTAAGCAGCCTGATTTGAACTTCTTAACTTTATCACTGAGTTTTGCTATAGCTTAATTTCCTGATTTTGGTAGGTTGTATGCTAGATACGTCAATTTAAAGTCAGTGTTGCTGCCCAAGTTACCTCTTAAACTGTTCTTTGAGAAGTTGAACAGAGGAAGTTCATTAAGGATCTAAACTCTAAATGTGTCGCTGATGTTCTTCAAAGGCATCCTTTAAGCATTTTGTCTTGTAGCCAATGCTAAATCTTACGTGTATAAGGCTTGTGCATGTTTCCAGAGAGCAGAGTGAGAAGCTTTGACTATAGTAGAGTAGAAAATACTACACTTTGGAAATACTTATTAAATAGCATATTCATGAAAGATTGATTCTATGAGGTTGTAGGAATAAATACATAAATAGTATAGCATAAAATAGTCATTTACATGTAGATGGATCTTACAATGCTCTCTGGATTTTTTGTGAAAATAAAAGGGTACTAACCTCAACAAGATACCAACAAAAACCTGCAATATCATTAAGCAACTAAAATTTTATCTGAGTTGTATGTTTGGTTATTGTTTGCGACTTATTTTAAATATTTATTTAAAAAATGAAAAATTATTTGAAATTTTAAATATTAATAAATAGCTCGTCTCATGATTTCATCACAATGGTGCTTAAAACATTGCTTTTAATTATCTCTAATCATATAGTCACAGTATTGTCCTGTGTAATGCTAGATGCTTTTTGGCAAAAGGAGGAAGTCAGTTAAACAGAAGAAAGAGTATAAAATTAAAAATTAAGCCAGTCAGAAGAAGAATATCAGAAAGAACCCAAGACAAATATCCCAGGCAATATCTGTTTTCTGTGAAGCTAGATGGGACAGCTGAAGGGGGTAGAAGTAGTAGTGTTCTGTTCCATTTTTCTAGACCTGTTTGGTAAATGTACCTTGCAGGATCAAGGTGATAATGCCCCACTTGTTTTATGTGCTACGTGGACCACAGGAGGTGAAGGAGTGTTAATTGTCATGAGGTCCTTTGTGTCTTGTCTTGTTTCTGCTTGCCCTGGTGTTTCCACTTAGTGACCAACCATTCCAAACATACTGTGATGAATTTTGCTATGAATATTTACTTGTGCTTTGGTGTCTTTTAGACATCTTTTGCATTAATTCCTGTGCTAAGAAAGAATGTTTAAACTGTCTTGCAATATAATTTTGAAGTTAATCCAACTGGAAAAAATTTGCTTATTTAAAATTTCTTGAACTTTTGTAGAGGTTGGAATCAAGTGGTCAAGCAGATCATTCCTATGCTATCTCTGAATTACTAAATTTAATTTCAAGTAATTGAATTTTTCAGGAAGTTCAACAAGGGGAAATGCAAAGTCCTACATCTTGAGAGGAATAACCT
>NW_010254176.1:4773-6134 GCF_000690775.1 Eurypyga helias
GGAAGCTGCTTTGCTGAGAAGGCTGTTGGAGTCCTGGTGGACAACAAACTGGCTATGAGCCAGCAATGAACCCTCATGGCAAAATGGCCAATGGTATCTTGGGCAGCATTAGGAGGAACATTGTCAGCATGCTGAGGGAGGTGGATTTTCCTCTGTACTTTACTGGCGAGGCTGCATCTGGAATACTGTTTGTAGTTCTGGGCTCCATGTTACAAAAAAGACACAGACTTACTGGAGCAAGTCCAGAGCAGGGCTGCAAACACGATTAGGGAATTGGAGTATCTTTATATGAGAAGAGACTGAGAGACCTAGGACTCTTCATCCTGGAGAAGGGATGGATCAGGAGAGATATTACCAGTGTGTATAAAAATATGATGGGAGGGAATGAACAAGAAAGAGGGAGCCAGACTGTTCGCAGTAGTGCCTGCTGACAAGACAGAGGGCAATAGGCACAAATTAAAACACATGGAATTCCATCTGAACATGAGAAGACAACTTTTACTGTGTGATCCAACACTGGAACAGGTTGCCCATAGAGGTGTGGAATCTCCTTCTGTGGAGATATTAAAAATCCTGAACAGATGGCTCGAGGTGACTTGCTTGAGCAGAGGGAAGTTGGACTAGATAATCTCATGAGGTTCTAAACAGGTCTGTGTTTCTGTGAAATTTGAATGATGAAAAAGAGATGATTTTAGTAAAAATCGGGTGAGTGCATTTTGTTTAAACCCATTAGTGTTAGCAAGTCTTTACAACCAATAGGGCAATATTTTAGATCTAGCTCTTTATCCTTGGTATAAGCACCAAAGGCTGTTTCAGTTCTACTCTTCTAATGGTGGCAGTTTCAAAGCCTGTTTGTCAGTCATATGCTCTTGGATGGGCATGTTATTTAGTAGTTCATGTCAGGCAGAGTGGGGAAGCACATACAGCAATGTTCAACTGTGAAAGAACTTTCAGAACAACTTGAATTTTTTAATTATGTTCTTTCACCACATATTTTGCAACTTCAAGACATTACTTTGTAGTCCTGCAAGTTATGGAACTTACCTGGACATTCTTCATAAGTATATGGAGGCAAACCAAAATGTTTCTTTTTCCATGCTGAGGGAATTGGCAATACAATTGCTTAAGGAGGAGAATGTGAGCTTAATGATAGTTTGGCTGTGAGTACTTGTCACAGAAGTTCTGCTTGTATTCTGAGAGGTAAGTCATATGATAAGAGTAGCCAGACAGTGTCTCATGTGTAGGGGAAGCTCAGCTGACTGTAACATTTTCTCTGCATTGGGAACTTTTATAGAAACAAAGTGGTGGCATAAAAATCTTTCCTGTATTTTGTGGATACTTTACACCTAGAATCATAGAAT
>NW_010254177.1:0-3296 GCF_000690775.1 Eurypyga helias
GGGGGGTGGAGCAGGGAGGGGAAAGAGGAAGGGAGAGGGAAGGGGGAAGATTACTTGCAATGTGTTTGAAAGCAGCATTGTATCACAAAGTGTCATGTGAGGTGCTAAAGATGAATGTTGATATTCATTCATAGAACCCATGAACATTGAAACTCATAACATTCACTGAAAAAAAAAAGAGGATGTATATATGAATTTCCTTCTGCCTAAACAAGGAAGGGGGAAAATAATCCTGGTTAGCTTTTCTTTATTCTGATCATTTTCATAAATACAATCCACAGTGAGACTTAATACTATGGAAGAGTATTATAAATTCACAGTCACCTACCATGCTATTATTTATTTCCAAAATACAATACAGCCAATAAACACACACTAAGATTCAAAGACATAGGTAATCAGGTAGCAAAGTCAAGTCTCACATATCGGAAATGAAACTTCAACATCACTGCTGGGAGTCCTTAAAAGCATGACCCCATCACCACTCCAAAATTATTTTTTAGATATGAAGTCAGCAAATAATTAAGGCATATAAACAAGCTTAGAATAAAAATCCTGAATTTTTTACATTGCTGATATTTAAAAATGTCTGTGTTTAAAGGTCAAGCCAAGATGTTGCTGAATTTAAAGATTTTTTTATTGGTTGTTGCACATTTTAGAAAGGAAAAATCCAAGGAAGGGCTAGAAATAGAGTTCCTGGTAGAATAATTAAAATATTATATAAATCCACAATACTGTTGGTATCTTGCATTTTTTCTTTATTATGACTTTTTGATGGCTTGAGGGAATGAAGAACTTAATTGCATTTTAGCAATCAATGTTGAACATTTTAAAGATTCTTGAATAAATTAGCTTTTCTTCGCATTTTATTTTTGTGTTTATTTAGTTATTAAGTTACTGAAGTTCAGAGTTTATGTAGTTGAAAAGGAAAATTGTTTTTCATAAGTTGGGACTGAACTTAAAATTTAAAGCATAAGGGCATGATCAAAAAAGTTACGACCCAACCAATATAAATATAAATAATGTGAATTTGCTGTTTTTATAAAGTGACTTTAATGATCACACCTTTTATGTTGTGAATGACAGTAATTGTGCATTGTTTTAAAATATTTCTATATTTAATATATTTAATTATTTTATATTTAATATTTAGATTTAATATTTAATTTCATAAATTTGTGAAGTAGCTTAATCATGTATTTTTAAAAAAAATTTGCTATAGCAGCTGAAGAAGTTAAGAAATCACAACTTTTCAAACATAATCAGTAAAATATTTCATGTAATCTAAAATGATATTTAGACAATGTGGAAAGCACATAATTGTTTTTTGATGCAGATATAGATATTCAAGCAACAATTCAGTTTTTGAGGGTAAATTTTCTGAAAATGTGAAATAATATCATGAGGTTGAGAGTCTTGCTGGTTTTTTGTTTTGTTTTGTTTGCTTTGTTTTGTGTTTTGTTTTGTGTGGGGTTTTTGGGTTTGGGTGGTTTTTTTTGCCTCCTGTTAGAGAAATGTTTGCAATATATCCCTACAACACTGGCAATGTATCTTCGCTAGTGTTTACTAGCACTGTCATAAAGCTTTCATTCATCATGAAGCAGAACAAGGACCTTCTAGGCTCACTCAGAATAAGCCCTAATATGTCTTTTTTTTTTTCTTTTTTTTGTCTGAGAAAAGTATGAGCCCTCTAGGTTTAAATAAACTCAGCTAAAAGCATGAAAAAAGTCACTAAAAGTCTAAATGGTGTGTAGTTGTTGCAGGTTTATGTCACCTAATATTAGTCATGTAAAATTGGGAATTTAATCTAAGGCAATTGTCTTAAGTCTAAAAATAAGTCATTCTAGAAGAACAGAATAATTCAGTTCAAATAGCATTAGAAAAATATTTTTATCAATTATGTATATAGGTGCATCTGACTACATCTGCATGATAAGCAGGTTTGTTTAATGGCATTACCCACAATCATAGTCTCCAGCTGTCATTGCAAACCTGAATAAATTATACAGCCACTCTGTTCCAGCCTCCATGAAAAATTTCCTTTTTGTAGAAATGTGAAACAGTTGAGACACATTCCTAAGCCTTGTTGTGACACAGAAGGGGCAGCAGAGAAGAAGTTGTTTTTACCTTTCTTTTTCTGCTCACTACAGATTGAACTTAAACACCTAGTTTTGTCTAGATGCTCTACTTTTAGCCAACACATGCTTCATGACTTTGTTAGTGCAAAATTTTTCATTTAAATTTTAAACTGTTTATGTTCAGGAAGTCTGAATTGAAGATGCTCATTCCATATTCTGCTTATTGTCAGTTGGGAGAAATATGAGCTGTAGCTTGCTCATCTGTGCCTAGCTGGTTTTAGCTTTGGGTGAAGTAAATCACACTTTACTGACCTAATAACTGAAGATGACACATCAGCACTTCTGTATTTGGTTTAAGACAAAGGTTACAAAAAAAGAAAAAAAAGTTTACCTAACATTTGGGGTATTTTCTTTTTGCTTAATGCATGTATATGAAACTCTTGAGGACAGCTTGGTTATTGTGCTCTTTCTTTCACAACTGCCTTATGTTTTTAAGAAGAACATACATTAAAGGTATTACTTTAACACTGCATTCAAACTTTTTATTTCTATTGTCGTATCTTTCTTTAGGCTCTGGTCAACAGAGATTTGCAACTGCCTCAGAAAGATGAGTCTATGCTCCTTAGCATTTATTAACTTAAGCAAAAGATTGAAAGGTGAAGAGAAAATAAACTAATTCTGGGTAGGAGATGTATGCATGTGTTCTAATCACTAGTTCACAAAATGTAGTGATATTTGCACTAAAGATTTTATGATGCATAGAAGAAATTACAAAGCTGGTTGAAATACACAGGTCACATTTTTTTCTGATGTCCTGTACTCTCTGTTAGTGGAGTTATAAAGCCAAGGGTGTTAGTGAAATTATTTAGTAAGTGAACATCATAACTCCAAGGTGCACTTTATTGCAGCTTATGAAGTTTCTATGGCATAGTGAAACACTAAAGGAAGCATTTATAGTCAGTCAAACAAAAGCATAGAGGAGCTGCACAAAAATCCTGCAGCCAGAGCAAGAAGGAACACTCTGAAATATTTTCTTTTCTGCTACTTTGAGTGTGATATTCTGCTAGAAATCTTACATAGCCTTCATAGAATCTTTTTTTTTCCCCTTTTTTGGAATATTAGTGTGATTAGTGTTATCCATGGCACACAGCAATAATAATGAAATGTAAAACTCTTTTGTCTGATATTCTCAGAAAAAAAAAAAACCCTACATCAATG
>NW_010254178.1:0-4799 GCF_000690775.1 Eurypyga helias
GGGAACCCAAACAGCAGGGTGGGCACCAGCCAGCCAGCTCAGCACAGGGACCGGGCCTGAGGTTGGAAACCGAGCTGTCAAAACCTCCTTACAAAGGCCAGGAACACTGCGGGCAGCGCAAACCATCTCGCACTTGAGCGCACCGGCATGTTCGCAAACGCTTTCCTCCCATGAGTCTCAAAACCAAAATGCAACCACCCTGTATTGATTCTCAGTTATTTATACCAAAGAGGTTCGGCTGGCTTTTTGGTAGCACGCAATACCTGAAGACAATCCCAACACGGGGGCAAATTTTCCAAGTAGTGCAGCGCTGGGATATTTTTCAAACCTTTTTATTTAAAAGCACCTGCAGAAGCTCCATTCTGCCCTTCCCCGCGGGACTTTAAAGTTCACAGGGGGAACTTCAGATAGCTCATTTCTGCAGAAAGGTAGGCAGCTCCAGGTGAGGGTACCTGATGCCACCTCCCCTGAGTGTCAGACCTGGCTACCCGCAAAGCCTGGCTTTTGCAGCTCGGGCCAGAGGAGGACACCCCACAGCCAGCTGAGCATCAGCCGGTGCTCGACACCTCAGCAAGAGCCTCTTCCTGCCTTCCCACGCCGATGCCCAGCACCGCAACGCACAGCCGCCGCTCAACGCGACGGCGGCAGGCGGCGCACCCCCCCCCCCTCTCCCCTCCCCGGCCAGGAGGAGCCTCCGAAACGCAGGCTAGGGCCCAGCTCAGCCGAGAGCACCCAGCTGCCATCTGGACGGATCACGGGATTTTTTTCCGTGCGTATCTGAAAGGGGGTGGGGGAAGGCTAAGGAGAAGCGAGGCTGCAAAATGAATTCGGCATCAATTATTCTAAAATATGCATGTTAATATGGGGAGGGCTCCACGGCTGCATCCATCTCCATGGCTCTTCATTGCAAGCATCAAAACGTGACCCGGGAAGATGACAGCAGCTCACGTCTCACTTACACAAACACGAGCCGGGAAAGGAAAGGGGGGATATTAAAAAGGGAGACAATGCTGCATATTAAAATGCCACAGATGGAGCTTTCTGCAGCCTTTGCAGTCTGCCTCAGAGATTATTGCTGGGCCATATTGTATTAAAAATGGGGGGTGGGTGTGTTATTTATTTAATTTTTAAACAAATTCCATCTCTTACTCACGCCGGATGGATAAAGTGAGCTCTTGAGCTCCAGCCAGCTTTTCCAGCAAACCCACATGAAAAATGCATTTTCATTAATGCGAACTGTTTGCAGTAGGCAAATTAATTCTGGAAATGGTTTTCATACATGGCAAATTATACGTTCAGCGAAAACACTAGACGACACTCTACAGTCATAAAAGCCCTGCGCTCCCTTTAATGAAGCGGGATTGCCAGGTAAAGGCAGCTAGCTGGAACAATTAAACAAACAAGTAAATAGGCAAGTAAAAACCAAGGGGGTTTGCTGGTGCCGGGAGCCTGTCAGGCTCCCGCAGCGACCCCAGGATCGTGCAGCAGGTTCTGGCCCCGCGAGCTCAAGTTCCCCAACCAGGAGCAGGAGGGGAAGGGGGAGCCCATGTCCCTTCCCATCGCTGCGTTGCGAGGGCTGAGGTACCTCTGTGGAAAGGTGCAAGGGGCCGTGAAGCTTGAGAGCAGAGGGGTGAAGGGCTCATCCTGGCTGTCCAAGGAGCAACAAAGGGGACTGCCAACCCTCTGCCACCCCCTCGATGAGAAACGAGCCCAGACGCTAACCTCCCTCCGCACAAGCTTCTCTTTTGCTCTCAAACCTTCCTATGTCTCCTTTAACGGTCCCGCGTGTGAGCGCCTGCTGATGGCAAGGGAAGCGATATATAATTGATGAAATGACGATGTGCTACGGCCCCAGCCCCAGCTAGAAGACATCTGTTCTGCACGTAGACGCGCTCAGGTGCTGTCACGCTGCATTTCCCACAGCGTATCAGAGCCTGACTGTGTATGCTAATGTTGGGCCAGCCCAGCTCCGTAGTATCATAGGCTCGGGGTGTCGGGAGCTAACAAGAGATTGCTGTAAGTATTTATGCCTCTCTGCTGCAACTGTCCTGCCTTCTCTGCATTTCAGGCTTATTTCCACAAATTGCCTTCAGCCTCCTTCCCCCCACCCATCGGTGCCAGCGGCACCGCCGCACCGAGCCTGCAACCCAAACCGCCAGCGTTTTGGAGCGACGGCACCGTTGCTCCCATAGAATCATAGAATCATAGAATGGTTTGGGTTGGAAGGGACCTTAAAGATCATCTAGTTCCATCCCATCCCTCGCTGCACCCTTTCAGCAGCGCCCCCCAGCACTCGCAGCCCCTCTCCGGCAAGCTGCCCGCCGCCCGCCCGCCCTCGCCTCAGCAGTCCCAACTTTTAAAGACGAGGGCCAACTGGAAGGCAGGTACAACACCTTGGAAGCAGAGGAACCGTCTCAGAATGATTTGAAGAGCGAAGCAAATATCAATCCCCGCATCTGTCACGGGGAACTGTGAGCCACGGAAGGAGGGGGCAGCATTTCATAACAGCCTGCCGTATTAGAAAACAAAGAATGATAAAGAATCTTTTAGTCACCTCTTAATTATGTATTTCAGGTACATTAAGAAAGGAGAAATGCATCGCAGGTCACTGCCTGTCACCATGACAAAGGCCCGTGATGAGTTCTGCATTCAAAATATTTGCACTAATTATCAGCACAGCTCCCCTTTGAAAGCGCTCGGAGGGAAGGATGGTGTTTCACCCAAGGGAATCGGCTCGCAGCCCGCACCGGTTTCATTGCACTACAGATAAATATACTTGTGCGCGCGTGTATTTTTACCAACGTGCCCGCGTACGTATCCATGGAGAAAAACCTATAAATGCCTAAGACTCATCTTGTGGGTCTGGAGAGCGGGAGCAGCAGAAGAGGGGCTCTATTCCTCTCTACTGCAGATGCCGGCAACGATACAGGCTGAGACATGAGGGCCTCCGGTGGGTTTCCGTATGTGGGAGGGGGTACTCTCACCCCAGGGCACCTGCTGCAGCCACAGCTTGGTCAAAAACAACCCTCTGCCAATGCAACAGCCCAGGGAAGGAGAGAAATGCGTTGAATGCAAATGATGACTGACCTTTAATTAGTGCATGCATAAGCACGGGGGAGAAAAAACCCCATCAGAACTTCCCTAGGCACCTTCCTTTTCTCAAGAACAGCAGCAATTGCAGTGTCCCCAAGCCAGTGGCTCTCGTACTTCAGGCAGGAGCTCCCACAAAACATCCTCTCCCTACCTGCCTGCGCTGCTGCTGAGCCCACCTCCCAGGAGGACCAAAAGGCAGGCGAGGGATGCGCAAACCCAGTTCCCAGGCGACCGCCACGGGTGCTTACAGGATCTTATTGTAAATGTGGGAAGAGAAGCGCCAAAGACTCTCGGTACATGCTGCTTGCCCCGCTCCCCGTCCCCCCCGACCTGTTTCTGACACTTGGCAGGACACAGAGCAGAACTCCTGCCTGGGGATATCCCTCTTGTTTGACTCCAACTAAGCCATGTCAAAAGCCAAGCTGAGCAATCCCTGAGAGCCCTGCTGCTGCTTGGGGCCACCGAGCTGGCAGGCAGGCCCACCTCTGGGTTACGTCTTGGTGTCGGTCTCATGGGATTCTGCATTATCTGTCCCCCTGTTTGTTGCTTGGCAATAACTCATGTAGCCTTCCTGATGCACTGAACCCAACCCCTCTGCACACTGCGGAGCAACCCCTTTTCCTCAGCAAGCAATTAATCTGACTGGACAGGAGCAAAAGCACGTAGATATAAATGGGGCAAGGAGAAAATAGCATGCTTCAGGTTCCTCAGAAAAGCATATGGGAACAGGAGACTTATTAATAAATTCTTCTTTGTTCTGTATTGTCTGTGATAAATAGCCGCACTCAGCATCGATAAGTGCAAACATCCTTGGGAAAGAGAGACATGCAGAAACCCATCATGCTGCTGAAAGCAGAGAATGGATTCAATTTCGGTTTTGAAGGCAAATTTCACAGTCCTAAACAAAATTATCTGAGGGGGCTGCTGCAGCCACACATGCAATAAACGTAAGGTTATGGATGCTAAACCAGGAGAACATCTCCCAAGAGTTGCAATATCTTAAGCTAAAGGACAAGAAAGAATAGCCCCATTCAGGATGATGCCTTTGGAAAATAACATTTATGTTTCCAAATAAAAAATGTTTTTATTAAGGGAACACAATGCTCCTGGAATGTTATGGCCCTAGAGATTACTCAAACTCCCACCCCTTTGCTGGCATCCAAAAGTAAATTTCCATGAGATTTTAAACACTGCTGAGACGTCAATAATTTGGGGGTAGGAGGGAAAAGAGAGCAGTAGCAAGAGACATTCCTAATGGCGAAGACATGAAAAACGCAGCTTTATTTTTTGATGATTGCATTAGATTTTTTTTTATCACAGAGATGAAAAATGAGCAGCTACCACCTCCTAATTCACTGCCTGGGGACTAGATTCCTCTCTGCTGCCGTATGAGGAGAGGCACTGAAAGCAGCACTGTGCGGGAAGCGAGTTCTATTTAAGAAGAGCCCACTCCGTTGTGGAAAAATAGTAAGCTGGTGCAAAGTGCATGTACTGAGGGCACGAGAAAGCCCGGTCCCGTGGGGTCTGGATACATAACAACCTCCAGATTTCCAGGTGAACAGCTTAAAGGCACTAGAAATAGATGGGAAAGGGTAGGAAGAGGAAGCTGTGTCACCTGGTGTTGCCCGGGCTCGCTCGGCAGCCCAGCGGGCACCCCTGGCAGTTGGGGGGAAGGCAGGAGGCGCAGGGTCGCGGGTCGCGACATA
>NW_010254178.1:4886-13018 GCF_000690775.1 Eurypyga helias
GGAGCGGTCAGCGGAGCGGTCAGCACCGCGGACAGCGGCCAGGGCAGCACCCACCCCGTGGGGACCCGGCAGCCCCCCGTGGGGACCCCTCCACCCTGCTCCCTATGAAGATGTGGGGTTGGCTTATTTCCTCACTGCATGCCTGGGAAAGGAAGGGGAACTCTGTGCCCAGGGTATCGGAGCCGGTTTGTGTACTCTGGGGCTTTGAGCGTGCCAACGCGGAGAGGGAGAACTCGGCTTATCTCTCCTTCCCTGCAACAACCTTTCAGCTGCCAGCACGGATTTCCACCTACAGACATAGTGACTTCCCTGGGAAGCTCCGAGGAGTAGGAAGTGCCATCCAAGATGGTCTGAAGAAGCTGTACAACCACCCAGCATAAGCACCGTGGATGTGAGGAGATACGACCAACAGTTTTCATTTTCCTGAAGAGTTTCTCCCCTGAAATACCACCTGCATATATGCAAACGTCCAGCAACAGCCACAAGCCCCAGGCCAGCTTCGTACCTGCAGGTACGGAAGAGCTTTCCTCCTGCCACTTGGCTGTGGGGCAGGACGAGTTTGTGCATGCACCTGGAATTACTGGCCAACTCTGACCGTAACAGCTCTTTTCCAACAGTATTAAAAACTCAGCACTGCTGCTAACACTCCCTTTGGGCAACATGAGCAAGTTTCAGACTCTCGTCACACATGAACATGTCTTGCTGGACTTTAACCTGACTGAAAGGCACAAGTGCTAAAGGAAGCTATTTGCACAGCAGCCTTGCAGCAGGGCAGCCCCTTTTCTTTCTTGTTAATCCTCTGTTCTGTAACCACTTTTCCCCTCGCGCTTTAACTTGGAGCACCGTGAGTTTGAAAGGATAAAGTGCATTAAGAGTTTTAATGCTGAGGAAGATATCAGCCTGACATTTTAATAACACTAATGCTCTGGAATTTGCAGCATTATCACTGTACTGCATATCTCAACACCAGTCCCTACACTGTGATTATTACAAGCTCTATACCACATTAAACACCACAGGCTTTCCCGTTGCTCAGGGCAAAGAAATCAGCCCCTTCTATGGTGCCCGAGACAGACACTGATTTTCCAGTGCCATGTACAGAAATATGCTAGGCATTACCATCTTCTCCCCCATCAGGTTGTAGACAACTGTTCCTTACTCTCTCCCTCCTGAAGAGCTCAGCTGCAGTGACAACTAAAGCAACAGTGTAAAGATATGAAAGCTGCTTCTAACGGGCTTTTTTGTCTCGACCCAAAACTAAGCACTCTGGAATGCCAGTTTCCTCATCTGCACCCTGCAGAATCATTCCCAAGTCTTTGTTTACACATCCTACAGTTCAGTTTAATGTTACTCAAATTACTTGGTCCTTTGCATATGTCAAGTCTGAAATTCAGCCTAAGCCAGTGCGTGAAAATCAGCAAGGATAGGATGCAGTTTAGATGACGCAGTAAGGGACAGACAAATAGGAGGGGCTCTCTTAAAAACAAAGAGAACCATTCCTGTCCACAGAAACAGGGTGGAAAGAGACAGACATCAACGAGCTCTACAGCCACAGCCACTCGAGGACTCCCAAAGCTGTATGGCAAGCCCTGGTTAGCTGCAAGCTCCAGGTTTTGGGAGCTCAGGGAAGAGCAGCAGCTACCCCTCCCTTCGTGTGAGAGAGCTATGTGAGCTGGCAGAACCCACAGCTTTGCCTTCCCCCGGTCCCACTCACGCCTTATGTCCAGCCAGAGCTAAATCCATATAAACACAGAGTGAGAAACAAGCAGCAAAGGGAAACACCCGCGTTCGGTACTGAAACATGCCCCCACCTGCATCTTCTGGTGTCTCTGCTCCCAGGTACCAGCAAAGCTCCAGCCATGGAACACCCACTCAAGCCCCTGGTTTGAAAGAAACTAAGAAGAAGAAGAAACTAAGTCCTTTCATTTTCTCCCCACCCCCTTCTTCTATGTCTGAGTACAAAAAACCTCAACAGGCTAAGAGCATCAGTCAAATTCAGTGTGAAATGTAGATGTATTAAAAAGTTATAAGCCCACAAATCTGTAAAAAAAATACAGCTAAAATGCAGCCAAAGCCAAGGTGCTTTGGAAAAAGTTGAGACCTAGTGATGGCAGGGAAGAAACTGCTTCCTTTTCTGTCTTTGAAAGACACACACGCTGCTCTGCAAAGCCTAATGGCAACGGGCACCAGGGTACTTTCTTGGCTTCCAAACCCCATTCCTGTGCATGTAGCCCACACACTGTGACTGGGCTTAATGAGCAAGAATTTGAAAGCAGAGTTCGACAGAGGCTAAAAACGAGCTTAAGTTGCGCTTGCAAAGTCAAACGCAGAAGTAACTAAGTGGCAGGAAGCCCAAAGAGTAAATGAGACTGTTACATCTTGTGTCTAATGAGTGACACTAGGTAACGCTGGCAAATTGCTCACCTACAGACAGCATCACTGCATTTCTGATGGATGAACAAGCCTTTTTTTTTTCCCTCATCAGCACACATCACAGTGAATGATAGAGCATGTTTTTCTGATGGTGCTGGAGATTGTCACAATCATTTGCTAAATCCAGTTCTGCTAGTAATGTTGTGGTAGAAAAGCAAGTAGCACTAAGTCAAATCCTCAGCTGACATCAGCTGGAAAAGCTCCTCAAGGGTCAGCTAAAACCAGCCCTGCGCCTCCCCCCTCGGCTTCTCGCAGGCATGATCCTGACTGAAAATCATCAACGCGCACAAGACGGGGAGACTTTGGTACGATGCAACCGGGCAATACTGAAAGCACCCAAGTTGCTTAGAGAGAGACCGTTTAGTACACAGAACAAGCAGATCGTGGCTCATCTGCAGCCAGAGACACGTGAAGAGCCACAACGCTGTGTGGGCGCTTCACCCCAAAGCGGAGCGTGTGTGCGGTCGGCCCCGAAAGCGCTGTCACATCCAATGTCAGCGCCTGCCCCGGCCCGGGCGCTGCTGCCGGTCTGGCACGGGCCAGGCAGCGAGCGCTGCCCATCACGTGGGGAAGCCTCACGGCTGAGCTGCGATGCGTAAAAGGATTTACAGATGTAAAGCCACATCTCGATAACGCTTGGAACAAATCCCTGACATTCTTCACACAGCTCTGCACTAACAGGTTAGGCTCTAGCAGAGTGGAAACGGCAGCTCCTCGCTATCTCCACGTCTCTGTTCCGTTAACCGTTTGAAGGCTTCCTCCTTCTCAAGCAAGGTGGAGCTGGATCGTCGGGAGGCAGGACTCTCCGTGCTGACAATTATTCTCCATTCAGGACTAGCCATTTGCATGCAGTTCATTTGTGATGCAGAAAAGCTTGAACCTGTCATTATTGCTTGGCATCAGTACAGCACTGTGAAAAGACACCGCTCGGAACATGCGCACAGCGCTGCACCCTATTTTCTTTAATCTAGGCTAAAATGACAGTGAGAGAAAGCAGGAGGGATGGGAGGGAGAGGGAAATGGGAAAAGCATTTTTTCCATAAACAAGAGTGCGATTCTCCGACAAGCCAGGCACACGTATGCTGCTCAGGGCTCCGTGGTGCAGGGATGATCGGGGGCAGGCTGGAAGCCAGGGGTTTTAGTGGGTGCACACAGACAACATCAGTGTGGTCCCCTCTGAATAGCTGGAACCCACTCAACAGAATTATCCCCTGGAAAAGGCTCCAGGAGCCACCATTTTGCTGCACACATACAGTCGGCCAAGCAGGAGATGCCCAGAGGTCCTCCCTGATGTGCACAGGCCCAACACCTCCTCCCTTGCGGCTTCCCCAAGCATGGAAAGATGGGGATGGCAGTGGAGTCAGGGGAGCAGATGGAAAGGAAAAGCCCCGTGAAAGCTCTGCTCCCCACGGCTATTTTCTGTCTCTTTCCAACAAGCAGGGATCACAAATGCCTCGGCTCCAAGGCCAGGCCAACACAGCGTGCGGGGAGGGCTGCTGGGGAGCATGGCTGGGATAACACACTCCACAGAGCCCAGGGGACAGTGGAGGACATGGCCAGGGAGCTCCAGTTCCCAACCCCTTCATCAGCAAACGCTCCCAGCACCCAGGCACCCCCACGTACGCTGATGACATCGGCAGCCACCTGCATTTCAGACGGTACCAGCACCCAGCCTCTCCAACACTCCGTGCCCAGAATGACACCAGGCACGAAAGCACAAGAAGTCCCGGTGTGGGCAGATGCGGACTAACCCAAACAGCCAAAGCTCAGCTCAAGCCCTGCCTGCAGCAAGGGCTTTAACAGCTCTGTCAGAACGTATGTCAGTAACTGTCCTCGCTCTGCAGCATCTCCCTGTCATGTCAACAAACAGTCCCTTCTGGCTACTAAGTCGACCTCCGTGACTGCTTGTGGTAAGATACTCCAAATCCCAACCTCGAGTGTCGTGGAGAAGCACCTTCCCAGTGCCAGCTCTGGCCTGGAAACCCTGCGGTCCGTGCTGAGCACTGTGCTGGCTCGCCGAAGACCTTGCCATCCCCATGGTCTGCGGGGCGGCCACCTCCACCCCAGCCCACCCCGGGAAGAGGCAGCACCGTGATGCGCAGGTGATTTAGGAGCTCAGATCCCATTACGATTCATTGCCAGCAGGGAATCTAACTCCCTTGTTACCTTTCAAATGAGCGGAGCTACACATGAATATTAAACACCACCTCGTTCTAGTCCCAAGGAAAAAAAGCCTGTCTTTGAGAATCCCTCATTAAGATGCACTGGACGCCTTGCACAGGGAGCTCGAGAGCCAATTAAGCAGGACTGTAACAGTCCTAGAACGAAGCTGCGTGCCTAGTTCGTCCCCGAGCCGTTGGCGGAGCTGGCGTGGGTGCGCGCGTGGGTGCGCTCCCCACGGGGTCCGAGTCCCGGCCCAGACCCTCTCCAAGTCCATCCCAGCTCCCACGGCTCCCAGTGCTATAACACGACACACCATTGCCACGACCAGAGCAAGGAGCTCCCTGGACAGAAGCCACTTGACACCTCCCTACCAGGGACGGGTTTCTTCCCAGTCCCCCTCCCCACCAGCCCCTTCCCTCCGGCAGGGAAAAGGAAAGGACCTTCAGCAAAGTTTATTTCCCGACTTTCACACACCATTATTTCCGTGCTGGAGCGCAGGCAGCGCGATCAGACAAGCCTGACGTGTCTCCTGACTCTGAAGGACTCTCTCCTCATTCCGCGGCTCAGCCTCATCCCTACCCGTCGCTATCCACCCCCTCCCTGCCAACGCCAGCAGCCCCCGCTTCAAAATCAATTTCTATATTTCAGATACAAAGATTGTCTTGCTTGAAAAATGCAGCTGCCCTTCAGAGAGGCAATAGAGAGATCAATACCGGTTACCTCACGTTTCCTAGTGAAAACGGGAAGCGCTTGCATTTGCACCTCTCGATCCACCCGACGGGGCCGCGCCGGCACCCCAGGAGAGCCCCAGCCCCCACAGGGCCTCGGAGTGGCTCCACACCGTCCCCTCTCCCTGCCTGCGACGGGAGGGGGTGGTGGGAAGTGGAAGGGAAAATTGTGGATATAATTTATAATGCCTCATTAATTTGACAAATGCCGCTTCATGCGTGCTCTCCGTCAGCCCGTCACTGTCCCAGAAGCCACTCTATCACCTGCTACTTCAGATGGAAAACCTACCTGCAAAATCCCGCTGGTTAAAGGGCGGATTAATTGCCAGCGATTCTCACGTTGGCTGCGGAAGACGCCCCGGCCGGTGGCCGCTGTTCCTGCCCCGGCCGCTGGAACCGCTACG
Source organism: Eurypyga helias (assembly GCF_000690775.1). NCBI lineage: Eukaryota > Metazoa > Chordata > Aves > Eurypygiformes > Eurypygidae > Eurypyga > Eurypyga helias. The sequence goes on from NW_010254178.1 coordinate 10,615, forward strand.
TGGGGGCGAGCGACCCCGGGGAGGGATGCGCACAGAGACGGAGAAGGTGAGTATCGCAAGTAGCTTTCCGAGAAAGCATTTGACCAGCTGCAACAGCTCCTGACCGAAGTTGTTGTAGAAAAGCAATCCCATAGGAAATACTTCTTCACCAAAAGGAAGCTTTTGTGGAAATTTCTCATTTCGGTCATGAACTGAATTCAATTTTGTCTTCATCTGAGAGAAAGTTTCCTTTTTCTCCCCATCTCTTCTCCTTCCTACAGACCATTTGTTTCCCTACGGGAAAAGCGGTCAGATGGAAAGGGAGAAAGACACCACCTGATCCAGGCCAGAAGGAACTGGGAGCAGGCAGCTCCCACCCAGCACACCCCTTCAGCTCCCTCTCTTCCCTGGGAAGATTCCATCAGCTCTCACCCAAGCAATATTTCAGGCAGAGCCAACGCAAGAGGCAGCGGGCACCCAGGAAGGGAAACAGCCAACCTTCCGGAAGCTGGGTGGCTCCAACCAAAACCTACCGTGCCCAACTGAGTTTGTATCCACGCTAACGGGCACCCAGGACTTTCATCCCCTAAGGAAAACAAGAGGAGGAGGTCGGAGAAGATGTATGTGCCTACGGCAGCATTAGCACAACTCCGCTCGCTGTGCATTAAATAACTCTTCCAGGGCATGAGTTAAATGGCAGCACAGAGCAATCAGGGGACAATAAATCCCTGGCTATAAATTCTGGCACTGGACTGCAAGATTATAATCATCATCCCCGGCCGGCTGCAACGGGCCCCCAGCTCAGGGAGCGGGAGCAGGCAGGGCAAGCCCGGGAGGGAGGGACCCCTGCTCGGGCCCTCTCCCTCCACCCGCAGCCTTCCCTCACCCCCTTGGGGAACTCCCCATCCTCAGCGGGTGCTCCCCGGGGCAGTTCCGGCACCACAGGGTTCCCACTCGTGTCCCCAGCCAAGCACCGGAGGCCCGTTCCCAAAGCACAGAGCCTTCCCAACCCTCAGTGTCCCACTGGGCACAGCCTTCCCTCACCCCCCCATACAAAACCCGAGCCCGGGGCACGCACAGTCTCCCGAGCTGAGGAGACAAGGCCTTCCCAAAGTGCTTTCAGGAGAAGGGAGAGGAGAGGGAGGAATACAAGGTGTCAGCGCTGTACCTCGCTGCGTTTCAGCTCCGCCTGCCCGAGCCCTTACCGCCTGCAAATATACTGCACCGTGGGACGCCTGCGATATTTTATAAAGTTAATAACTTTTTTTTTAATTGGATGAGTTTATAGAATCGTGTGAGCAATTAACAATAATTACGTTTAAGACACTTAAATTCCAGGATGCACCACAAACACTGGAATATTAAGCTATAAAAAGCCTCGATTGTACATTCAAATTACATGAAGGGTCTGTTGGAAGGAATACGCTCTCGGTTTGAAGAGCCCCCGCTCTCTTCTGTTTATCCAACGAGGTTACACCAGACGTTAAGCTATCGCAGAGTCAGCCCATCCCCGACCAGGGCTTGGGCACCCGGCCACGCCGCGTTCGGCTAACCCTGCCCGGCAGACCCGGGGGAGGCAGCCCGGTCTCTCCGGCACGCGGGCAGCGAGGACCAGGAAGCAGGGAAAGGCGTCGCGTCGGGTTTCGCGGCGGGTGACGCAGCACCGGTGCCATTCCCGGGAAGGGAGTTGGGTCAGTGCTTATTTCATTTTAATCACCAGGTGCCAAACTGAATTATTGATGTAGGTTCTCAGTGACAGGTAAGGCATTTTATCACGGCGTCTTTAATAATGCAAGAGGCATGATCCGGCACGCTAAAATGTCAAGTAATTCTCAGGTTACCCTTGCCACACGGAGAAATTTTCCCCATCCGACCCTTCCTTGCTGGCTCTGTGGCAGACGGTGCCGGCAACACCGCAGGGCAGCACCCCGGAGTGCGGGCACGCTGCCTGCCCCACGGGAAAAAACACCCACGCGGCACCCGGGCCAGGAGCCTGGCTGACAGGCGTTGGAGTAGCAAGGTGACCAGAGGGAAAAGGGATAACCAGAGCTTGTCGGTACCTTTGAAAAGTGACCCCAAAGTCCTCCCTTGCCCACATCCACTCAGCTTGGCACGGCTGCACCCAAACATCCTCAACCAGACCCAAGCTACCGCGTACCTTGCGCACGCACGACGGAGGCACAGCTGGCACGCTCTGGCCACAGGACAGGATAGTTTGAGAGCCACGAAGGACTCAGGTTGTGGAACAACGGCTGGGTAACGTCTCCATTTTGAGCCGAGCACACGCAGCTGGCAGGGAAAGGGCCTCTCCAGGGCCGGCACGGGGAGCTCTGGGGCCAGCAGCCCCTGCGCCTTCCAGGCGATAGGAAGACCTGAACATCGGCAGCACCCCAGAGGCAGATGAGCACGAGTTGGCAGGGGCAGC
>NW_010254178.1:13106-13356 GCF_000690775.1 Eurypyga helias
GTCCAAGCCCGGGGGACACGAAGGCACGGGAACATGAAAGCCAGCCTTCCCCAGTGCCAGGGATGGAGGAGCACTGCTGCTGGACCCGGGCTGGGTGCTGGCAGGACCTGTGAGGGGTGGGCAGCAGCCGGTCCCCGGCACCCCGGCGCAGCTGGCACCCTGTCCCCAAACCCTGGCTGTGCCCCGTGCAGGGCTTGCTCCAGCCTTTGTGTTCCAGCGGCGCAGCCTGACATTTATAGGGGGAAGTTTT
>NW_010254178.1:13387-15815 GCF_000690775.1 Eurypyga helias
CACTAATTACAGAAGATAATTAATTTTCTGATTCTTGTTAGGCCGCTGCATATTCCAAGAAGAGCGCAGCTCATTATTTTCCCGTGCAATTATGACCTCCCTTCTCCTTCTCCTGCCAGCCCCGCCTTCAGGATTTTAACACTCTGTCAAGTTGTTTATCATGCAGGCATCGAGCTGTTGCGAAGACGAGGAGGCGCAGGGGCTCCTCTCTTCCTCCCACCCCATTTACGCAGACCGCCGGAGCCTCGTGCTGCAGAACCCACCGCTCTGCCTCGCACGGGCTCTTCCGGACACTCTTCCCGCACGCCACGCTTGGTTTCCAGCAGGCACGCACACCTTTCCTACGGCTCCTGCGAGACACGCGCCAAGCGGAGCGACCCCTGCCTGAGCACTCACCACGCAGGGAGTGCACTCGGGGGCTGCAACCCCTCTCCCAGAGCCACGTGGGATTTGCCGGCGGCTGAGAAGGGCACGGTCTCTCCAACAGTAGGGAAGCTCCCTGTTCAAGCGCTTGGAAAACACCCCCTCCAAGAGTCCGACCTTCCGGCGGCTATTAATACGCAGCAGGTTGATGACGGCTCTTGCGATGCAACGCTCGTTACCAAACCCAGCCCGCAGGAACATCCGCAGGATCGTACCCCACCGCGAGGCTGGACGAGCAGGCATCTCCCACCTCTCACGTGAGGACGGTGGGATAAGGACAACCTGGCACTCTCACCACTTCCTCACCCTGTCCAGGACAGTAAACTGCCGCAGTTAACCACGCTGCGGCACAGCGCTCGGTCTGCTCGCCCCGGGAGCACACGAGTGAGAGAAAGGCAGAGGGCAGAGCAGCGCCAGGGGCTCTGCGGCACAGCAATGCCAAGCTGCAGCACCGGCACGGATGGGAGGCAGCGGGCAGCCCCCCGGCAGTTTCTTGCCTGTCCGGGGCGGGCGAAGCGTGTACCTTTAGACCTGGCGCGGCGGGCGAAGCGTTTACCTTTAGACCTGGCGCAAACGCCTACGGAGGGATGGCTCTGGCTAGAAGAGTGTGCCAAATCTGGGCTGCTCGGGGCTGGAGACCGCCTGGCTCCCCAGCCACGCTGTAAATCTGGGTATCAGACGGGTTTTAGTGATAATCAATTGTAATAACGAACACGTATCCCTTGACCAGATAAGTGGAATATTATGCTCTAAGTCCAGCTGCAATTAGCAGGGGCAGATGGATGGGGGCTAAGGCAGCAGTGAGGGCGTTTTCCCATCCCACAGGCCAGCACTGGGTGCCCGTGACCACCTTTCCACTTGTCCCCGATAGACTCGACCCAGCTTATCCCACCACACCACCAAGGAAGCGCACTCAGAGGCGGCAGAAGAGGGAGGCTGCTTCCGCTCCGGGCACCTGTGGAACCTGCTGCAGCAGGACGTTCACAGGGTCCAAGAGCAGAGCCATGTGTCAGAGAGGCCTGGGCACGGCAGCTGATAACGCACACACCTGCTGTTATAGCAGAGAGAATGAATTTTTAAAAGGCATATAAACCCCTGATGCTTCAAGGCATCAGCTGAGTGCTAAGGAGGATTAGGAGGAAATATCTCCTGTGGAAAGCTTATTCCACATGAATTCCACTGAAGGGATCCTTTCATCTCTCCCTGGAGCATCTCTTCCCCTGGCCTGATGTGCCTTGGCACTCGCTGAGCTCCTGTAATATATTTGCAGGCGGCGATGCGCCCACAAAGGTTGACAGCTGTCTCCCTCGCGATGCCGTCCCCTGACTGACAGCCGCCTGACAGGCGGCGGGACGGCGGGACAGCTCCGTGTCCCCAGTGGGACAGCTATCCCCGGGACGCACAGAGGGGCTGCGAGTGGCAAGGTCAGCCTCTGCCAAGCTGCCGATGCAACCCAGGGACCAGGGACTCCTGGGGGGCTCCCCTCTTCCCCAGCGCCCGCCTAGAAAGCCCGGCTGCAGAGCGTGCCGTGCCTTGGAGTCGGCACCTCATGGAGCACTCCCAGGAGTGGAGGAAAGCATTGGCCGACACCAGTCAGAGGAAGGGAAAGGGTTAAAATGAATGCCATCTCCCCTCTCCTTTGCCTCTGGAAGCAGAGTGCATTAAAAACTGGGTTAAAAATGGCTCTGGTCTACCTATCTTATCTTCTTTGCACTAAAAGCCCTCCAAGAGCGGCAGGTTTTCACGCAGAATTTTCCCGTCTAATCCCCTTTTGTTAGCTCTGATACTGGCATTGCGATACAAACCTCGTCCAGGCGATTTAGGAGGGATTACACGCCCTCAATCCTACAGCATGTGGGAGAAAAATGTTTCCTCAAATCAAATTTTACACAAACCGGTATTTGAAAATAATCAAAGCGCAAATCCCCGCTGCGGGGATTTCTGGAGGGAGTCGAGCCGGGGGGTGGGAAGCAGTAGGAGCCGGAGCATCCCAGCCACGGCCCCG
>NW_010254179.1:0-236 GCF_000690775.1 Eurypyga helias
GCTGTACCCGGGATGTGCATCCAGGGTGTCGCGGTGGGGCACCCAACCGTGCCACCATGTCCCCATGCTTTATCCTTCACCATTCCTGGGTGGCCAGGAGTGTAATCTCTGTTATTCCTCCTGTCCTTCCCCATTTGGCAAACAGCAATCCCGTTTTCCCCGGAGTTTCATTTCTAATGGAGCCTGAAATTATCTGGGCTTTGCTATTTGCCTGCGTGTTTGCTGGCAGGAGTTCT
>NW_010254179.1:250-1972 GCF_000690775.1 Eurypyga helias
GCTGCCCGTGCCCCCTCTGCCACCTCCACGCACACCACTGCACCCCAAACCCACCCGTGCTGTCCCCAGCAGCTCGTACACCTGCAGCTCGATGTATAGCTATCTTTTTTTCCCAAGGAGAAAGGGCCTGCTGGGCTCTGACCCTTCCAACATCCCTTTCCAGCACCCGAAAGCGGGGGAGAGGTGGGAAGCAGGGGGACAGCCGGCGGAGGAAGGGGGAAGCTTCCTAGTGTAGCAATGGAAAATGCAGTGAGGAAGAAGAACGTGGAGAAAAACAACAGTAATATACATTTTATGAAGCAGAAAATGGCTTATAAAGAAGTCAACTTTTAAAGGCAATTTATATAATCCTGCCAAGCGCACAGAAACGAGGGGATGGCTCTCCGCCGTGCCAGAGTGTCCCTTAAAGGGACAAGTAGCTGCGGCTGCCCCATCAGTCGGACGCACGGCGGTGATGATGCCCTGGGATGCATTTTGAGGCTGGTGGTGCCAACCTGTGCCTTTGACGTGTCGCCTGGGTCGGCATGGCTCTTGCTCCCGTGGGACACCCGAGCACCCCCGTTGATGGTGCTGGTATGGGGCTGAAGGTCTGGAAAAGAACCTAAGGCACTGGAAAACCCTGGAGGAAAGCGGAGCACGTGGCTGGAGAGGAGCTGGGAGAACACGGAGCCGGCTGGGAGCAAGGACTGATACAGAGGATGGCAGCAAAAACCTCAACAGGACCTTCCGGGGTTTTACAGGTACATTTTGCAGGTCTCTCACCCGAGCAGGGGGGCAAACAGGGATGGAAACCTGGTAAACATCATGGTGTGGGCTGCAGCCCTGGCACCTCCACGTGCTGCCGGGATGGTCTGCACAGAGGGGTCAGCACTGCTGCCATGGCTGGGGGACATGGCTGGGGACATCTGGAGCTGTGGGGACAGCCCTGATGTGCCTTGAGGGACACACCCCCATGGCTCTGCACAGAGAGGACCCAGCCTGTCCCAGCAGACCCACCCCAGACCTGGATGCGAGTCTGGCAGCCAGAAGCTTCTCGCTGGGAAAAGCAGTTGGCCAGGCCAAGCAAACCAGGAACTTTTTGTGGCCTCTCATTGTCCCAGTGCCAGGCGGTCGCAGTGCCCTGTGGTGGGAACCCATGCTGTGGTGACGGGACCCAGCTCCCGCCTTTCTGGGGCACCACCAGACTTCCACAGAGGGTGAACGTGCACCCCAGAGAGATCCTCGCTGTGCCAGTGGGGAAGGGCATGGCCTCTCCCTCCTCCAAATCACTGCGGGTGATACAACTGCCCCATACTGCAGCCTGCCCTGCCGTGCCCCCTCCCTGCCCACTGTGCCACCCTGAGCTGCCACCCAGCCCCGGGGTGAAACGAGCTGGAGGGACAAGGTGAGGGGTGTCCCGGGCGCTGTTGCATGGGTGACCTTGTGGCCAAGATGGCTTTTGGCCAAGAAAAGTGCTTCAGTGTCCAGAGGAGCTCTGGGGACACAGAATGATATGGGGGGCGTGAGGGTGAGAGAGGACAAGGAGCAGGGATGGGGCAGGACAGCGTGGGGAGTGCTTTGGGAACAGGGAGGTGCTTTGCAAAGCCCCCTGAGGTGGGTGGCTGAACTCAACCCTTTCAGAAAGGCCAGCATGGCCGGTGTGCAGCTGGGAATACCAAAAAAAGCGAGAAAAAAGAAACTTGCCCTGAAGAGAAGGGTCATGAGCAACGGCTGGCAGCAGCC
>NW_010254179.1:1985-21277 GCF_000690775.1 Eurypyga helias
CTGCTCCCGTTTCATTTTCCCCTGGACTTCCATAGCAACCCATCTGCAGCGAGGTTTAATGGGGCTGCCATTAGCACTAATGCAGCGCAAACACTCAGCATCTGCCGGCGCGCCGTCGGATGGGAACACAAAAATAACCGCGCTCGCTGCAATCTGTCACCGACTCCGGCACGAGGTTCGTACGCGACACGCTGGGAGAGGCGGGGAGAGCTTCGGCTCCCCTGGACTTCCATAGCAACCCATCTGCAGCGAGGTTTAATGGGGCTGCCATTAGCACTAATGCAGCGCAAACACTCAGCATCTGCCGGCGCGCCGTCGGATGGGAACACAAAAATAACCGCGCTCGCTGCAATCTGTCACCGACTCCGGCACGAGGTTCGTACGCGACACGCTGGGAGAGGCGGGGAGAGCTTCGGCCAGAAGGAACAAGCCGCTGGGTGGGAAGGGAGGAGAGGAGCAGGGGATGCTGTGCTGCCGCTTTCCCTGCCCGCTGCCCACGCCAGCACCGGCAACGTGCCGGGACAGCCACAGAGCCAGTGCCACCGGTGCTGCCATGCAGGTCGTACCATGCCCTGACGTTTTATGGGTGGCAAAAGGAGGTTCAACCCCAGCAGCAAGACCCATTTGGGCAGCCCCTCCGTCCCTCTGCTCTGCTCAGGAGATGGGGCTGATGCAGGCAGGGCGGCCTGCTCGGGGAGGGGGGGCAAACACCCAGCGCCCCGGCGCTGAGCAGAGCTGGGCCAGTCCATCAAGTGTCCCAGCCGGGTCTGGGCTGTCCTGATAAAGCTGCGACAAGCTCTGAGGTGACGCATCACTGCACATTGTTTCTGGGTGACTCGCTCCTAATTACCTTGATTAAGTGGTTGCAAACAGTGCTATTAAAAATATTTTTTCTACGAAAGTGGATTTCTGAAAGGTTTGTGCCGTGAATGGCAAAATGAGTCAAGAGCTCCCCAGCGCTACAGCCTTTCCTGGCATGTTTTGTATCCCACCTGGTATCCCCCTCGCAGCAGCAGGCAGCTGGATCTGGATGGAGAGGGAGCTCTTTGGGGCTGCAGAGGGGCACTGCAGCAGGAGCCCCTGCAGCCCAGCAGCTGCCCGTCCCTGTGGCTCAGGGAATGAGCACAAGCACCGAGGACTGCTGCAAAATGTAGAGACCTTGCTCCAGCTCTGCCCACCCTGCCCATGCCCCAGCCACAGGGCACCCACCCTTGGGTGCCAGCTCAGCGTGGGATGCATGGGGACACCACAATGGCCCTGGGGTGACCACAGCCAAGCTCGGAGATGAGCTGCTCTGGGGATCCTGGCCCCGGAGGACACACAAGATCAGGCCAGCACTAGGGATGGAGATGGAGAGCCCGTGGGAGATACCCTCGGAGCCCTGAGCCTGTAGCTGACATCAGCCAGTGCCCGCACCAAACCTCGTTATTCTCTTGACCCTGCCTCCACCAGCCACCCAGAGAAAGGTGACAATAATTCAGCAGTGCTGTCATGCAGAAAGGACTCGGTGACCGCTGCTGCCAATGACAACTGTCTGTTGGACGCGAGGGCCAGTGAGGACACCTCACCTCTCCTTAACCAGGCTGCTTCTGCTCATGACGGGGAGACCCCTGCGAGCTCAACCCCCACAGTGCCGATGGGACACAGCTCCCGAGGGGACGAGAACTGGCCACCAGCATCCACCCCATGCCAGCCACGTGGCAAATGTAAGCCAAGCGGGTCAACACCTTGCCTTGTCTTCTGCTCCTCCTGCCTCTGCTTCTCCACATCAAGCCCTGGTGACCACTGCCAATGGCAGGAGGGGCTGCGCAAGAGGGATGGGGCTCCAGACCCTCATCTCCTCTCTTCCCTGAGTGTTCACGGTTGCAGACAGAGAAATACCCCAAAACACACCAGCAAGGCCAGCAGCGGGGCTGTGCCTTGGCTGTCCCCTCGGTGACTGCGGGGGGTTCCCTGGGGCCGAGCAGGATCTGACCTGACCTGGAGGAAGAGGTTGGGTGGCTCGGGAGTATTTTTTATTGCAGACTCCGTTTGCACTGCAAGGAAAACAATCTTTCCTTCCTTTTGTATTATTGTTATAATTTGAGAGCGTTTCCAGACAGAATCCTTCAAGTTCCCGCTGAGCGCTATCACCGCCAGAATTACAAAGTCAAATGCAATCATTAAACCCACATCTTCCCTCTCCCAGCCCAGATTGCTCCTTCCCCCTGAAACAGCCCCCACCCCAACGGCTGGCAGATGCCATGGACGAGCCACTGCTGCCGTCACCCAGCAAGACCCTGCTCAGCACCAAACCCACCGGCTGCCGGAGGTGGCAGGCGGGGTGTAAGAGTCTCTCTGACCCCCAGATCTGCCAGCCTGACCTTCGCCTCCTGCCTTCTTCTTATGGTGTGTGCAGGAAGAGGAAGGCTGGAAACGAGCTCAAAATTGCTTCATTTGCTCTTGTTAGTGCTGGCAGGCGGCGGAGATGGGGTTGCCGGTGCGTGAGCAGCACAGCACGGCCAGCCGTACCTCGCAAGGGAGCCGAGACTGCGGGCAAGGAGGGAAGGAAGAGCCGAGGGATGGGAGTGGGGATGGGACCAGGAGCTGATTCCTGTGCTAGGAGTCACCCCCAAGGCCCGTGCCTCTGCAGAGCTCAGTGTCCAAGAGGCAAGGGGGTGGGAAGGCTGGGGCATGCGTGGAACCTTACCCGGATGTTGTCCTGCCAGTGGTGAGCCTTCTGGAACTTCTCCGCTGCGTTGGCAAGTCTCTGCAAAGCAAGTGGGAGAGGAGACGTGAGCCTGGGGAAACCCGAGACCATGGGTACCACCCTAGCACCCACCATCCCTCTGTCTGGAGGATCCCCCAGCACCCTACCAGCCCTCTGTCACGCAGGCAGCAGGGCAGCAGCAGGGATCGCGGGCAGCAATACCTTTTCCAGTATGGGAATGCTGCTGCCCATGCTGGGGTAGGCAGAGGAGCCAGAGCTCTCCAGGAGCAGGACGGGGAGATGCTCAGCGCCCGGGCAGCCAGGCTGGGCTGGGGCTCAGCCACACAAGGCCTCGCAGCACAGAGGGTGCAGCAGAGCAGGGCTGGAGACCGGCAGGCCCTGGGGAGAACCAGCAATCTGGCCTTTCATGGACCCAAAGGGGAAAGACAGGGCAAAGGCTCCAGGCTTTACAACAGGATCCACTCTGCATCACTAAGCAAATAAAGCCAAGAGGAAAACAAGCAACCCTTCCCTCCATCCCTTGACCAGCCCGAAGCTTCTGGGGGTACAGGCAGCTGCCTGCCAGGGCTGTCCAACCCAATGAGGACCGAAGCCCAGAGGGAGGTAGCACAGTGTCCTGAGCCACCCGCAGAGCCAAGGGCCACCCAGGCTCCTGCACCGTTCACAGGGGCACGGGGTTTATCTCCACAGCCTTGCAACACCCGGCACAGCCCACCCACTCCCCCAGCCATCGGCTTTATGAGGCTCAAGTGGAATACACGCTGCGGAGGTCTCAGCTCCAGGGGCTCAGTGGCTAATCCATACAGGGTTAACTGGCCATGAGGCTCATGAGGCTGTCAGAGCCCAGGAAGGCTCCCTGACGGGTTAGTGGGAGACACATCAAGCAAAGACGTGCCTTATGGCAGGCGCTGCTGCATGACCTGCTTGTTTCCCTGCATTCCCGGTGGAACAGGACACGCTCTGCTCCTTGCAAGCAATCCCAGCAGCGGGAGCATGGGGAGGGAGGGGAGCCCTGGCCGCCTCCAGCCCCCTGAACCAGCTGGGAGGAGGAAGAAGCACCAACAATGGGGTGACACCCTGGGCCAAACAACCACCCCAAATCACCATCTGGGCAGCACGGCAGAGATATACTTAACATTCTCAGTGCTACTGCACACCCGACTTTCACACCGTGAACCACAAAACCCAAAACGAAGCAGCACTCCTTTGCTCAGCAGGGACCCGGCATGCCGGCGGGACCCTGCTGCAGTGGCAAGGAAGACCAGCTACATCCCTGGGAATTTATTTTCCCAGGTCCCGGAGAGTTCCTGGCCCTAAGAGATGCATGAGGTGACAATCTCCGGAGAGGTGGGCAGGAGCCCTGGGAACAGCTGTGTGTGCCATCCCTGCTGTCCCCAGTTCCTCCGGTGCTCCCGTCAGCACACAGGATGCTCCATGCAAAATGCCTCAGCCCTTCTAAGCAGACACTCAGAGGAAAGGAAGACCCGAAGCTTCACAGTGTCTCCTTCATGTGCACCCACAGCAGCACCCAGCCCCGGCAGCGCGGTGGGAGCAGGGTCACGACGGCGGGTGCTGTATCACAGGGAGCATGGCAAAGCACAGGTACTCAAAAGTAAAGTGATGAGTGGTGAAAAACATCATAAATCTGGCCCTCCCCGGCTGGGGAACAACAGCTTGCTCTTATCAGATGCGGGGAAACGTGTATCCATCACCACATAATCTCAGCACGCACCGGTCGAAACTTTCCTGTTAAATCTTTTCTCTTTTTTTTTTAATCTTTATTTCCAAATCAAAGCACTTGCTTTCCATGGCCAGGATCCAAGGGGAAAGATCATCTATCAGCTGAGCAAAAGCAAAAGACCTCCAGCTCTAGCTGTGGAGAGAAGAGAATGGGAGACAACACACGGCTGAACAGAAAAGCCAAGAAATGTCAATTTTCAGGGCAGATTTTGGGGGCTTGTTCGTGAGCAGCCCCAGCCCTGCCTCCCTGGAACCACCTAGAAAAGCAGTGGCCCCAGTTCTGCACTTCACCCCCATCCCCCTGAGGCTGTTTTGCTCTGTTTATATATGGAGATGGCTGATTAAAGGCGAGCATTTATTCCCAGTCGCGTTTAAGGCAGCAGTGATGAAATATGCATTTTTCTGTACTTGATAAGAGTGTGTTTGTTTATTATGGGCCGGGGTAAGATTTATGGACATCTTTATTCATCGTCTTGTGCGAAGTGCCCGGGGGGTTGCAAATGGTGCAGGAAGGGACGGCTACACCCAGGAACGACACTTCCACGGAAGGTATTTTTCTTCTGGAAAATGTCAATTCATCAAAGTCAATCTGGACACAACTTTGTTTTTTAACAAACGTAAATCCAGATGTTCTGGTTTGATAAACAGCATGTTGCAGGGACGACAAGCCCGTGGCGGGACGGCACAGCCCCAGCAGGGTGTCATGGCTGGACACCCCCCCCCAGGAGAAGTGCCCCCGGACCCTCCCAGCTGTGTCTTGTGCATTTTCCTCGCTGAAGACATTTTCTGCCGTGACCGAGATAGGGACTGGGAAGAGAGAGGGACCAAGAGGAGTAGAGAGGGACTGAGCCGGCAGTCCCCTCCTCTGCAACAGGGGATCTTCTGCTCGCCTCCATCCCTGCTGGGGCACACGCTTGGAGCAATGCCATGTCGGTGGCTCCCATGGGAACAGCCTAGTCCCATCCCTGGCTGGCGTTAGAGGGGAGCCACGGCCAGCCCCTGCTCAGATGCTGGCATGAACGGGATGGGCAATTGCTGGATTTGGGATCCTCCAAAACTGTGGCAATGAGGACAGGGACCCTGAGGGGATCAGTTGGGACAGCTTTATTCACAAGCAGGACTTGGAATCGTGTTTTAGGGCGCGGAAGGTGCTGCTGCTCCAGCAAATCCCTTCAGCCACGTCTTCCCAGGGAAGGTGATGGGTCTGCCCAGAGCCACACACTGCTGCAGGACATCCCCATTAATGCCAAATGAGTTCATCATGAATAATGTTATTGTGATCAATACAGCTCAAGGATTATTTCTAATCCTTAATAATGATTAAACCATTATTTCTCAAGTGTTACAGATCAATCAGTCCATCTCAAGGTGCGTTGCGTGCAGGGACTGTGAGATGCCCAGGATGCAGGCAGCGCACCGGGGAGCCGGGCAGGGGTCCCCTGCCCCTACAAGACAGACACCAAAACCTCCTGGGGGCTTCAGACCTGGGGCTGTCAATTCTCTGGTTCAAACAGCAAGAAAAATTAGAAGAATTTCCGAAAATGAGGCACTGGTGTGAATTACCTGCAAATTTCCAGCAGGCTCTGGAGCAGGGACTGCCCTGGCCGTGGCACTTTAAGGAGCACGGTTCTTTCCCCAGAAGTCACCGAGGGCTAAGGACAGGAGATTTAGAGGCTGAAAACACTGAATTGAAATGACTCCGAAGGTCATAAAAGGCCAGCAGGAGATTTGCAGGGGATTGGTGTCTGGAGATCCCAACGGTGGGGGTCTGCAAGGGGGAAGGCTCTGCGTGGGCTTTATCGCACCCCGGCCTCTTTCGCATTCCGCACGGCACTCCTCTCTGCCTTGCTGCTCACCCGGGCAGATCCATCAGGAGCTCGCTGCTCAGCACACCGGCTCGCTCAGGATTAAGGAGCCCTGGGGATGGCACGGGCTTGGGATGGGCAGGCGGTGGTGAAGGCGGCATGGCCGGCCACATGCCCTCCCTCCCTGAAAATCTTGTGGGAAGGGAGAGGGAGGACGAGGTGGGTGACCTTCTGCCTGCCTGAAGCATCCCACCTCCAAACGCTCGGCTGCTCTTTTTCCCTGGCTTTGCTCCAGGACCGTGCTCCTCAGCCCTCATCGCCCACAAACTCACCCAGCCTGCCCCTTGCCCACGTGCGCTCACCCACGGCCGTGCCTTTCGGGGGGCAGTCAGTCTGATGCCCCGAAGGGGCTGGGAGCGAGGTGGTGGGAAACGCTCTGAGCATCAGAGCTGGCACAAGGGACCACAACCTCCCCTACCTACCAACCTCCTCCTCATCGCCCCTTGTTCCCCCATCGCACCCAGAGCTCTCCTGCATTGCTCCCTTTTTCTGCACTGCGGCTTTCCAAGGGAAAATGGGCCAATGCTTTGCTAAATCTCTCTTACCAGCCCCCCTCCCCAGCAATAAGTATGCCCTGGCTGTTCCTGCCTCAGTCGATCAGTGAGTTTAACTTGGGAGGCAGCAGAGCAGAGACCGGAGTGGCGTGGGGAGTCAAAGGCCAAGGTTGGATTTATAAAACGGGATTAGAGCAAACACCCTGAAAGAGGAGACCGAGCAGCCCTGCACCATGGCAGGAACACCGCCCCTGCGTGTCCGCTGTCCCCATGGCCATAAAGCACCCCGTGCCTGTGCCGGGAGATGCTCCTCGGGGAGCCTGGGATGTTTTCCCTGGCTTCTCGCTGCAGCTGGTAAGGAAGGGCCCGGTGATGGCTTGGCATGCAATGGGATATTTGCTCGGAGGGAGAGCTGCTCCTGCTAAGCCCTCATTTACCTCCCCTCAGTGCGGCAGTTACCACCCTCATCTTGGTGCCTCCGGAACGGTGTGAAGTGTATTAACCTCCGGCACCTGAGCACACAGCTGGAAGGCGAGATCTTGGCTGGAGATGTAAACAGCCCCGCGCTACCGGGCCAGAGAGGTCCACGCAGCATCTTATCATCCCACCTTATCATCCCAGCCCTCCTCCCGAAGCGAGAACACATGGATGAAAGGTCAAGGCGCGAAGGTGAAATGCAAACAAACACGTTGAAGCCAAGGAACCCAAACCCCGGGGCAGGAGCAACCCCTGCGAGCTGGTTTTGCAGCTCTTCCTCCTCCACGATGAAGGAGTGAGGATGGCTCAAGCTGTGGATGGTGCACCCCAAAACTGCATCTGTCACCATGGAGCATCCAGAAAGGCAAAAGCCCGTTCCATGCGCTTTACATGTCTCATGCACGGTCTGCCTGTGCGCATCAGAGCAGAAGGCACTTCCCACCTCCTGCACCAGCTCCAGGGTGCCCCCGACTCCGCTCTCCCTCTCGTCCCCAGCCCGTCCTCGCCCTGTGCACTGGACTCGCCGCCCGCACACCCCCAAGCAAACCCGAATGGCACAGCACGCACGCCACCATCAAAAAATGAGCAACCGGCAACAAAAGACGACAACCCCCTTATATACACATAGGGAATATCAATCTTGAGTAAACACTGTAAAGCAGCGAAGCATCTCATCCCGTAATAATCTCCGAGACAGTTGATCCCAGGGCTCTTATTACCCCCGCAGCCATCATCTGAAATCCAGTCGGCAGCGGGCTCAGCCACGGCTGAGTATTGATCAAGGAGACAGCTTCAAACACGCCGCAGCGTTTTCCTTTCGGAGCGCTAACTTGTTTGTCAATAGCTCCCTCGGATGCACGGAGGGAAAGGGGTGGCTGGAGCCTGGCTCCCCTCCTCTGGTGCCCAGATCCAGCCCATCCCTGGGGGAGGATGGAGCTGGGGCTGGTGCTGGCTGCTAACACTCTCCCGCCCGTAGGAGGGCAAATAAAGCCCCAGTGAATAGGGGGTGGGAAATTCTCCAAGGGATTCCAGGCCCTGGTGTCGCACTGGGCGGTGCTCGCTGCTGGGGTGTCGCGGGGCGGCGAGGGGGGACACCTCTGCAGAGCCGGCTGCGCCAGCAGCGAGGGGACAGGCACAAACCTGGGGTCAAAAGCAGAGCCAGAGCTGCCGCAGACCCCATGCAGGGCAGGGACAGGGTCAGCATCAGGCCCTGGGAGCCTTGGGCGAGCCCCACAGCCGTAGCTTTGATCATTTTACTGGCCATCTCCGAAACTCCCAGCTCTGCAGGCCAGCACGGCACGGCTCTTGCTCCGCTGCCAGCGTCTCTCTCTGCTCCTTCTCCTCCAGAGCCACAGCTTTTGCTGGCAACAAATGCCACCGTGAGTCGTAACAACCACAAGAAGTGGAGGAGTGACACATCCCAAGAGAACGGGCACCGTGTGTTTGCCAGGGTGGGGGGAGGAAAGGGAGGGTATTGCTGCCCAGGGAGCTTCTCTTACCCCAAAGCATCACTCAGGCCTCCAGAGCCGCTAAACTTGCAAACGGAAAAGCACCAAGGGCAAAAGGACAGTGCAGGTAACCAGGCATCCTACAGCACGCGCCTTGCCAGGCTCTCTCTTCAGCTCTTCTCCCCTTGGAGAAAAGCTCCTTTCCATTAACCCTTCTCCCCAGATTTCTGCCCTCCATGAGGGCTGACACCTGCTTTTCAAAAGGGCAAGTGGAGAGCAGCTCTGCCCCTGCTCCCCATCGCCCTCACAGCTCCCCATCTGGGGAGGAAGGGGCATGCCCCGTGCCCCTGCAGGGATGCCTGTCCTTGGGGACCAGCAACAGCAAAGCCTCAGCTCAGCGCTCAGACCCTCCCTGGCACTGCACCAGTGCGATGCCGAATGAGCACTGCCCCATCCTGCCTGGGGGAGAAAGGGCAAACACGGGGGTGCAGGACCTGTTCCCACCTGCACCAGCAGTGAGGCAGGGACATGGGATGCACGGGATGGACAGGTGGGGCCAGGTACAGGCAGGGGCAGGCAGCCTTGGCCTCTCTCATTGACCCTTTTCCCTGCATGGAGGCCACAGAGGGAGCTCAGCTGCACTGGCATTGCCTCTTCCCGCATCCTCCTGCTTTTCACCCTAGACACGTGGCAGCAAAACCCGCTCCCATGTTAGATATTCCTTTAAACTGTGTTGCTGAATGCCATTGTGCTTAAGACCTGCAAGGACCAAGCCAGGCACACTTGCCTCCTCTGTTCAGGTCCTGAGAAAAAGCACTTTCGTCCATCCCTCTGCCACGCTATTTGCAGTCACAATGCCTTTCTGCACCTGCAGTTGGTGGAGAAGAAAGCAGGGACCTCTGCTCCGAGATCCCAATATCCAGCCAGAGGAAGTGCTGGTAGGCAGGGGTAAGAAACTAGAGGACATTCCCCAGCAGGTCCAAACCAGGGCAAACACCGCAAGCCTCTGAGAGGGAGATGGTAACAGAGATGTGCTCGGCCAGGCCAGTGCTCTGACAGCCAGCACTTGCTGGCTCTCAGCTGCAGGAGCAACCTCCTCGCGCCTCAGCCTGATCCAGACTCATGCCTGGGCCTAGCAGGCGACGGAGTTGCTGCAGCAAGCTGCCATCGGGATCCTCACATTCATTTCATCCTGACCTCAGGGGGAAGAGGACTCAGGACTGCACATCAGGCATCCTTTTTGCCTAAAATTTAGGGAGTGTTTGATGGTGGGAGGAAAACAAAGGATGTCAATGGTTTTTCAAAGGCTGTCCCCAGTGATAAATCCAAGGCCAGGAGCTTTAAACTGTGCTCATTTCACACCTCTCGCTCTCTTCTGGAGCATCAGCTCACAAGATGCGTGGGGCAGAGAAAGTTCTTTATGGATGTTTCTCCCACTTCCATAGGAGTCAGGGCAGTTCAGGTCTAGGTGTTTGATTCCCTAAACAAACTTCTGGCTGGCAAGGAGGGGAGTCTCTCTTGGGATGAAGCTGGAATATTGATTGCCAGCTCCCAGGAGGTGCTGAAGGGCCACGGCATGTCCTCAGTGTCCCAGAGGGGTGGCGGATACAAACCACCCCACAAACACGGCTCCAGTGTCGTCTGTCAGCTGCAGGTGGAGCAGACGTGTCCCAGCAGTGTCAGGGCTGCCCACCCCAGTCCGAGCCCCCCGCTAATGGCCGCACCGCTGATAACGGGGCTGCCAGCCATGCACACCAAAGCCAAGAGCCTGGCAAGCGCCTCTCCCCACGGCTCTCGTTACCGGCTGCTTTGGGGACAGCAAATGCCAGGTCCGGCTGTGTGCTGGGTGCCACCGGCATGGCGAGCTGCTGGGCACAAACACGGCACCCCGGCACGGCACAGGGGGTCTGCCAGAGCTCTGCTGTGACGGGAAGGGGTGGCGAGCAGCTTGCTTGCTGCACAATGAGGTTCAGATGAGCAGAAATAATTCAGGTCGCGAGGTGTTTGCTAGGTCAGGGCTGGGGAATCGTGATGGCCGGAGGTTGACCAAGCTGGGCAGAAGGAGATAGTGCTTCCTCGGGCTCCTTCCCTGCCGGCTCCTGCGGGATAGGCGAGCGGTGGGCCTGGCAGATTGAAGCGATGCAGCTCCTAGGAAGGGTTTGGGGAGATGGCACCTTAGGGCATGAGGTCCCTAGGCAGCCTGCCATGTCAGGAGGGTCAGCAAACATTAGTCAGCATCTCAGCCCGCTGCTCCAGCCCCATCTCCTCCTCAGATAACTCCAGTCATTCAGTCCAATGGCGCTCCCTAAACCACACTCAAATAATCTGTGGAGCTCCAGTTATGATCATCAAGTTGGACTTGTCACAGTTCAAAATCCATTACAATAACCACGAGGCATTTCAGTGGCAATTATAAGAGATAGTTTCACTTAAAAATCAATTTTACTTAGAGCTTGAGGGAACAGGTTTTTTAAAAAAATAAAGAAAAAAAAGGGAAGTGATACAGCTTGCCACTTGGGCAGGAGGAGGAATGTGCCTGGCCAGGTCTTAGCAGCCAGTCTCCAAAGAAAAATAAAAAATCCTTCCTTATCCTTATCCTTCCTTAGTTTGGAGCAGTAAGTCCCACGTCAAGATGACAAGAAGTTTGAGGAGTGGCTCCCCTTCCCCAGCCGGTGCTCCACGTGGTACCAACAGCTGAGCAGCTCCCGTGAGATGCAGGAGGGCATCCCTGGGAACTCACAGTGCAGCCAGCCATCAAGCCTCCATCCCGGCGGTCCCCTGGCTCCCCGCTCCGTGGGGATGAGGCCCTTTGTGCCTTTGAAATCCTTCCCTTTAGCTCTTCGCCTTTCATTCAAGCAGAGGCTATTACAAAGTTTGCACTGGAAACCACTTACAATCGATTTATTTTAAGGCATCACCTCTTGCTGCGCTGTGATGTGCGAGCTTTAAAAAGCACCTCGTTTATTATCTGCTGCCACGTGGGGATTTCCATACCGCACACCGTGGTGCAGCAAGAGCTCCTCTGTTATTAAGTTTTTACGGTAACGCAGATTTTCAGCGCACAGGAATCTCCCCAGAATGCACCAAAATGCCACCACCCCACACCCCTGGGAAAGAGGGGTTGTGCCATGTCAGAGGTGGAACAGCAAATGAGGAGATGAGACTGAGCAAAGAAAATGTCCTATCAGAGGTGTGGATAGTGCCCTTGACGACCCGAGAGGAATCCACAATGAGGGAAGGCTCCCAAGGAGGACCCATGGCTTTGGATGCTGCAAACGGGTGGACAGAGCAGCAGGAAGCAGGGCAGAGCCTTGGCGAGGGGCTGGGTGGCCTCTGGGACTTGCCCATCACTGTGGTTTCACAAGAATTATACATAAAGATGGCCTGACAATCTATCAAGGGATTATATTCCTTCATTGTGAAAGTCTGTTATTATAAATTTACACAATAGAAATGTAAACAAAAACTTCTGGAGCTTGACTTAGCCCCTCAGCACCGGCGATGCTGGCATGGCCACCGTGCCGGGAACACTCACACCCAGCAAGCAGGGAAAACCAATAACCTGCCTGGGGACGTAACGCACGGATCTTGGGCCATTTCCCCGGCCTTGTTTTGCCAGGGCAGTTATTCCCCTTTCCCATCCAAGGCAAGAGCGTTGGCTGAGCCGCCCTTTGGGCCAATGGGATCATTCCCACTTTCCACCCCAGTGTGCAGGTTTCTGAAAGGATTGTGAACCCCTTTTGGGATCAAGACGCTTGCTCACCCCCTCCTGGGTCCTCAGCCTCTTGCCCTTCGGCACAGCTCCAAGCTCAAGCTCTTCAGGCTCTGCTGCTCTTCGTCAAGATGTCCCAGCGTGATGTCCCCACTCCTCTGCCCCCTTGTTCAAGGCCCCGAATCCTCAGGCAGTATTTCCCTTCAGCCCCCAGCCCTGTGCTGATGCTCACACACCCTGTGACAAGTGCAGGCTGCTGATGGCTGCTGTGCTGATGGAGCGGGGCTGTTGTTGCTTTGGTTTTGCTCTCCATTCTCCTATTTTCTCTTGTTTGGAGCCTAAAATTTAAGTGTTGTTAGACTCTTCTTTTTCAGCACAGCAAACTCAACTTGTGACCCAGCTTCCTTGGTGTTACAGCAGCAAACAACCACCATGGATGCCAAGGGGTCTGGTGCCCACTCTTGTGTCCAACACCCAGCCCAACCCCTGGCAGGAGATGCGTCCATTTGACTTCACCCCACGTCCCTCCGTTTTCTGGCTTCTACAGATGTTCCCTTGACATAATTCTCCCAATGAGCTTCCATACACATCCACTCCTGACTCCATTACTGTCTTTCCATGTCTTTCTTTCCTCCTCTCGGTCCTTGCAAATTCGGGCACGTAGCTCCCGCCCGGCAGACGTACCACCCAGAACGCACTGGTGCTAATAAAGCCCCCTGTAATGAGAGCTCAGCGCCCCTCCCTCTCCTTCAGCAAGCATGACTGCCTTCCATTCATGGTGAATAAAGAGCCACCCAAGCCATGGAGAGGGACTCGAGGAGCATTAGCTCACCACTATGTCCCTTTCTCGGGCTTCGTCTTTATCCATTTTATCCGAGAGATGCCCTCAGTGCAGACTAACCCCGCAAGGAGCCTCTCCCTTCCCTGGGACACACGGCTCCGGCACGGCTGGAGACCTTACAGCCCTCCCTTGGGGTCTGTGTTTGTCAGGAGAAATCCTTCCCCGCTCAAGTTTTCCCTATGGCAACACTGACCTGACCCCACAGCTCCCCAGGGGCAGGAGCACAGCCCGGGAGCCTGCAACACCCTTCCCTCCGTCCTGCTCCGGGAGCGCGTTTCAGTGCTACAGTTAAACCCAAAACTCGAGGCGATTTGACACTCTTTGTTTAAAGACCAAGGTGGGGGAGGAGAAAGCGCGGAAGAGCTCCCCTAAGGGAAAAGCCATCAACTGGAACAAGATTTCAACAACTACACGTTTCTTGACCTTTTCCGCAGTCGTATCTTTAATGTTTCACGGATGGATTTGATAAAAAGAAAAAATTAATAAAATAGATTTCATTTTTAAAAAAAGGTCAGGACATGTGTTACAGGGAAAAACTCATTTAGGTCCCTACCTGCCGACTCGTGGATGTTGCGGAGCCCTTCCCGGCCTCCCACCCGCAGTGCTCCAGCCCAGGCATCCACCTCCCTGCCTTGATTTTCATTATATTCGGGGGTTGGTCTCTTCTGGACTTTCCCTGACAGGCATGGAATTGGGAACCATCAGCTCTCAGAGATGCTGACAGAGGCCTGAGAGGCACAAATACTTGGTGGGATGTTGCACATCTGACTGGAGAAGCAGCCAGTGAGCTCAAACATGGAGAAGATGCTTGTCCAGGCTTCAGCACAGCACTTCCACCTGCTGCTGCTCAACCTGGGGCCCAAATTCCTGGACCCCAAAGGGACAGGTAGATTTAGGGGCTGTTGCGATGCTGGAGCCGTGCTCACCCCGACGACCATCTGCACTCTCGCCATCACAGCTGGTCTCATGGCTCTTGCACATGGACATCACCCCTCGCCCCTGCCCACAGGACACCAGTGTAAATCCCATCTGCTCTGCTTGACGTTGGGCTTGTCAAGAGCAAGCAAAGCAAAATAAATCCCCCAAGAACGCAGTCAATTTGTGCTGATAAAGTTGTTTTAAAAGAAGAAATGATATTTAATAGCAGCTCCTTCCTGGCTGGCCCAGTGGCCTGTTCCCAGAGGCTCAGAAACAAAAGCAGCCTGGACGCCAGCTATGGACATTGGTATTATTAAGCCCGCTCTGCAATTAGAGCAGACTTCTGTCTAACTTCTGCCTCTTTTCACCATTCCCTGATTTTTTTTTTATTCACTAAGAACAAAATATAATTCATCAAAGTTTGCAAAAAAGCCCCCCGAATTACTGCGATAACATCATACTAAGTTATTAAGTGGTGACAATGGGGGACAATTACAGTATATAGTCCATTATATAGCGCTGCCGTCGGGATGAATCAAAGTAAAACACACGGTGAATGGCGAGGAGCTTATTAACGGGAACATTAGTGTGGCAGAACATAATACCTGCCATTCAGCCGGGGAGTTATCGCCGCGCCGGTGGGGACGGAGGAAGAAAGTTGTGGAAAGAGCTGGCAGCTTCACTGCACGGTCCGAGGCACCAGCCCATGCTGGGGACACTGCAGATCGAGCCTCACACTTGCACAGAGGTAAAACCTCAACCCTGGGTCACCATCCCGCAGCATCCCCATCCAAGTCTGCTTCCGGAAGGCCTGAGAGATTGGTGCCACAGCTCAGCCAAGCGCAGGGATCTCTCCAGGTTCCACCAGCATCCGCGGGAGCATCCTCTCTGCTCACCAGCACAGCTTGTTGCATCTGTGAAAGCAGCAACGAGCGGGGCAGTAACGATGGTGCTGAGCAGCACCCAGCACTTGCCTGGTCTGGGAAGGAAAGCTGTGCCAGGCAGCAGGGTGCTGCTGGAGTGGTGCAGGCATCAGAGGAGGTGATGGGCAGTGGGCAAGCCTCATCCCAGTGCTCTGCCCGCCTCCAGATGGGTGAGAGCTAACGTGAGGCAGAAAGTGATGCCACCCCAGCATGGGGTGCTGACTGGGACGGCACCGGGAACACCACAGCTGAAGGATAACCCCAGGATACAGCCTGCATCACAAATGCACATTTTTTGGAAGGCTTTGGGTGGGAGGAGCATAAAACCTGGCCCAGTTTTCCTGCTGTCATCTCTGTGACCCCACCAGAGCCTGTCACCACTCTGCCTGAAAAAATTCTGTGTGATGCTCGCTCTGAGCAAGCTGCTCAGCATCGGGTTCGGACATCTCAGTCCCACTCACGGGCATTGGACGCGTCCCACCCTCCCTTTTGCTATCACACGAGGCTGCTCCTTGCCTGCAGGAGCAGGCGAGGCTGGGCCGCATCGATCTATCAATTGCTACTCCCTGGGATGGGAAGCAAGGGAGAAAGCCACACGCCTGCTCTCAGAGCACAGCAAAACTCCTAGGCCTGGTTCTGGGCAAGGACTAACCCACAGGAAGAGCTGGTTTTATGCTCTTCCTCCTGGGCTCTGCAGCCCCCTCGAAAACAACGCACCTAGTTACAGTTGGGGAAGGTCCTGTTCCTTCCCTCTCTGCTGGCCCGAGTTTCCTGCCTGCGGTGAAACCCTGCTCTCCCTCCTTCGCCAGAGCCAGCGCTGGTTCCCTGCTGCTCCAGCAGCTCCGGCTTGCTCCTTCTGAGACGTTATTTTTACACTTCTCTTAAAATACAACGCTAAGAGAGGCTTCTTGACTATATTAACATTAGGAATCTAATCAGCAATCAGACAGCTCATAATTTTCTGATTAGCTCTGATTATACTCAATCTTTAGGAATGGGAAAAAAAAGAGGAAAGAGAAGGAAAAAAAATAAGGAAAAATATAAAAATATTCTCTGCTGAGTTTTCCCACCCTGATTCCCTTGACAAGGCACAGAGCCAGGGCAACAGCAGCTCCGCTGTCCCCAGCTACGCAGGACAGTGCCATGGTGACCTGCTAAGGTTGCTCAACAACCTGGTGCCATCGCACTGCTGATCTTTGGCCGGGATGTTTTCCCGGAAAGGGGCTGCTCAGGCATGTCAAAGGTGTCAGAGCTGCTGACAAACCCAGAGGAGTGTTTTGAGCTCTGCTCCTGGGCCTAACATCTCGGATAATATGCCAGAAATCAGGGTAGGATTCCACAGAGAAAAGAGATGATGTGTAAATCCAGCTGGCTTCAGCCTGGAAGGAGGAGCTTCTCCAGGCGAGGAGGAGGAGGCTGAAGAATGCTGTGAGGTGAGGCCATAGCCACACACTGTCTT
This sequence comes from Eurypyga helias, assembly GCF_000690775.1. Lineage (NCBI taxonomy): Eukaryota > Metazoa > Chordata > Aves > Eurypygiformes > Eurypygidae > Eurypyga > Eurypyga helias. The sequence continues at coordinate 18,573 of NW_010254179.1, forward strand.
GGTAGGGCTTTGTGGCAGGCCAGAGGAAAAGACCCCGAGGATCCAGGATCTGAGGATTGCCAGAAGCCGGGAGGCAAATGAGCAAACAGCCTGAAGGCCCTGCAGCAGGAGCGGAGAATGTCCCCCAGCAGGCAGATCTCCCTGCAGACCAGCCTGCGGGAGCCGGGACGCCGTCTCAGAGCAGGCTGCTCCTCCGAGCATCACTGGCCTCCAACAACTGCAGCAGGGAGGATCGAGGGGAATTTGAGAGGCGTCAGGTCCCCCACATCACCCAGCCAGGGGGTAGCCTGGGGAAGGCTCATGCTTGGCCTGCCTCCCCTCTCTGCTTTTGCGAAGGAGGAGAAGGGGATGACCTGGTGCTGAGCCTCACAGCTGCAGCCGGGAAGAAGGAAACTGAGGAACAGACTGGAAAAGAGGATATAAAGAAACCCCTCTAACAGAGTGAATCAGTTGCGCCCGCTCTGCGCAGGAGATTCACTCCTGACTGCAGCAAGCGATCAGCTGATGCTGTGAAGCATGAGATTTAATTATTTGTATCATGGCCACGGCCTGCATAACTACAAATGATATTAATGGTCATAAAATTGTCCAGCTGGCTCTTCAAACCTGCCACCACACCGACTGGCTGCCTCCCGCGGCAGAGCCTCGCCACCTCGCAGGGACCGTTCGCACCGGTGGCAAACGCCATCCACCTAGCATTGCAGTAGACATGCCATCTGGAAGGGCAATCCCATGCCCACCCAGGGTCTCTGGGCACGGAGCGTGCTCTTCAGGTCTTGAAGACAGCCTCGGTAACGAGATGTGCTCCGTCAAAGTGCTGGCTGCCTGCCTGCAGGATGGGCAGCTGCTTTGCCGGGACAGGGAGGGCAGACCTGGCTCCCTCCAAGCTCACCTTCGCTCCAGGCTGTTGTTCGGGCCCACTGGCAGAGCCGCCCAGTGAAAGCACTGCTCCTCACCCTGGTCAAAACAAACTGGGATAGCAAAGAACTATGCTAAGTGGTTTGTATGGGCTATGGACCTGCTAGAAACTAGGATGGAGTGGAGCGGAGTGGAGCGGAGCGGAGCAGAGCAGAGCAGAGTAGCGTAGCGTAGAGTAGAGTAGAGTGGAGTGGAGTTCTGGTAGAAGGGACCTACAACAACTGTCTATTCCAACTGCAGGACTATGTGGACACCAGCTCAGTTAGAACCCAAACCAACAGCCCAGGCAGAATTCAACTGTAAAAGCAACTGGCCCAGGCCAGAGTAGAGTAGCCACCATGGCCCCAGCAGCCTGATGCCACTTCTGCAGAACTCCTTGGCTAGAGGTCCCCGGTCACTCTTGCACCAACCTCAAAGAAAACAACTGGAAGGCCCTGCTTGAACTACACCGTGGTGAAGGAAAAGGCACAAACCAAGGCTTGGCTCTCCCAACCCCCTTCACTGCAGCATTCCAAGCAGGAGGGAGGTCGCCCCATCTCCTGCTAGCCCAGCAAAGCTGCATTGGCAGGTGGGACCCGAGGAGAGCCTATGCCTGTGCCGGGGCAACAACGGAGAGGATGGATCCCTTTCGCGTACCGTGCCGCTGCCGTCTCCCAGGGCAGACACCGTGCCTGGCACCCACACGCACCCGACAGGGCTCTCTTATTAAACTATCTCCATGCACACAGAGGGAAAGGCTCCTCCTCACACCCCAACCCTGCCATCGCAGCCACAGAGCCCTCTTTTGTACAGCGGCGCCGGAGCTGTAATTAGTTTGAGGTGACCTCTGCAAAAAAAAAAAGTTCAAGTTTAAAAAGAAAATCTCTCTGGTTAATGCTATGCAAATTGCCAGCGAGGCAATCAGGCTGACTTTTAAACACTGGCCCCCGTCGGAAGGGCTCACAAGACAGCCTTATTGTCTCGCTATCAATTTGCATCTCATTACCCACAATGCGTTGCTGGGTGGAGGTAACCTTTTGGGGAACACGCTGCCGTGCTGGGAGCGTGGGGACAATAGGGTTACTCCTCTTCACGAGGCTTTCGCGTGGCCTGGCACCTGAAATGGGGTGGTCGAGTGGCCAGGTCGCTGCCAGCCCTGCCCGCCGCTCAGCTGGTGGCACCATGAACTCGTGTCACTTGGACCTGGCACCTTGTGCCACCTCCTCCCCTGCCTGTGCTGGCAGTGACACCACCTTCCCACCAGGCTCACTGGCTCCTGTGACCCCAAGGCTGCACGGCCGCTACCCAGCCGTGCAGGATGTTCCTGAGGGTCTTCACTTGCTTTCTCACATCTCTGCCAACCCTCATCGCCCTGGGGAGGTGGCACTAAACCAGCATTTTTCTATAGCAAAGGAATTTCCTCATCCTTGTCCTCAGCTTGCTCCTCCCTCTCCAGCCACCTCAGCCCCTGCACCATCATCTCCCACCTCCCTTCCCAGAGCCACGGCCTCTGCCCTCTTCTCCGTCCTCACCGATTTGGGGGCATGAAACCAAGTGCTCAGCCATCATCTCACCTCCGTGCATCACCAATCCCTGACTGAGCTGCCCTCAACATGATGCTGCAGGGAGGCTGCCGGGCCCCATCCCGCGTTACCCAGCTGCACCCCACTGCCCCCTGCAACAAGGACCCTTAGTTCCCCTGGGCAGCAGGACGCTACATGGCTTTGCGTAACGTGATTCATCCAGCTTAACAGGTGAGCATGGGAATCCTTCCTCCAGGATGCTCAACCCATGCACCCATCCCTACC
>NW_010254180.1:0-506 GCF_000690775.1 Eurypyga helias
GAGGGACAAGGGACAGTGTCTGGGGACCCAAAACCGCCCCAGGATGTCCCCAACCCCCCACAAAAAATGACCCAAGGGCCACCAGGAGGGACAGGAGATGGTTTATAGTGACACCAACCAACCCGGGTGTCCCCAAGAGACGCCGACGGCCACCGCGAGGGACCCACACCAGCTCCGGCGTCCCCGAGGGAGGCCACGGGCCACCAGCAGGGACAGGAAGGGACCCCAGTGTCACCGAGGGAGGCCACGGGCCATCAGGAGGGACCCAAACCAGGCCACAGGCCACCAGGAGGGACAGGAAGGGACCCCAGGGGGGCAACGGGGCACCAAGAGGGACAAGGGGACACCCCCCACGGTGTCCTGGAGGGAGGCCACAGGCCACCAGGAGGGACAAGAAGGGACCCCAGTGTCACTGAGGGAGGCCACGCGCCATCAGGGGGGACAGGAAGGGACCCCAGTGTGACCGAAAGAGGCCATGGGTCACCAGGAGGGACAAGAAGGGACCC
>NW_010254181.1:0-291 GCF_000690775.1 Eurypyga helias
AGGGGCTACTTTGCAGCTCCAAGGTGGAGGGGATGCTCTGCCTGATGCTTTCTGGCTGGCTACAGTGTAATGAGTGTGTGGGGTCTCAGCCCATGGGGCAGCCCCTTCATGGGAGCTCCCATGGAGGCAGGAGGACACATGCCCTTGGCCCCTGGGCGGCCGTGCCCGCCCTGCACACCGACACTGATGCTCACGAGGTCTCTCTTGCCTGCAGGCACTGGAGGTGCTGACCTCGTCCGTGGAGTATGGCCTGCAGGACCTGTGCAAGGGATGGGCCTGCTTAGACTGGGG
>NW_010254181.1:360-2281 GCF_000690775.1 Eurypyga helias
GGCCGCGGTGGTGCATCACCCAGGTCCATCGCAGCCATCCCTGCTTCCCGATCACACAGGGTCTTCCCGATCACACAGGGTCTTCCCGGTGGGATCCCCCTTGAGAGGGTGCAGCACTGTCTGGGAGCCCCACGGGGGCTGGAGAATCCCAGGGAAGAGCATGGGGCCTCATGTCTCCCTCACGGCTAAGGGCAGCAGGAAAACCCCTGTGCCATTGCCCTCAGATGCCCTCCAGTCATCTGGCAGGATGATGCTATAGGGAAACCCCTGGTGCTGGGGAGCACTCAGCATCCCAGCCACAATGCTGCCAAGGGGGTGCTGCTTCAGGTGGGAAGGTTTTGGGAAGGCAGCAGGGAGCAAAACAGGAGAGCTGGGAGCCAGACAAGGCAGGGCAGGGAGCTAGAGCAGCTTGGCTTTGGGGAGGGCGGCCAGGCCACGTCATCAGAGCGATTCCTGAATTACAGCCCGGCCGATCGCGTGACCCGCTGTCTCGCGCCCGGACTTCCCCTTCCTTCCCACTGTGCTGGGGAAGGACCTTGCTGAGGAACGGCGGGCTGCTGTGTGTGGGGATGGCGGGGCAGGACCTGCCCCATCACCCCATGGGGACAAGCTCAGCCTGACCCCAGATGCGACACGGGGCTGTCAAACAGCTGGCTGGGCAGGGAGGGGACATAAGGGGTGTTGCAAAGAAGGGGGATGCAGCACCCCAGCCACGAGTCCCACCCCACCATCCAGCAAATGCATCATCGGGGGGATGACCTGCAGTGGGGAGAGTGGGGGGAAGGAGGGGCTGACCAGGGACAGCCGGGAAGCCCGTGTGTGTGTCCCCAGCTGCGGAGTGACTTCATGTCCCTCCTGCCAGTGACTCAGGGTCCTTGTGCTCCAGCTGACAGCTCCTCCCTGCGTGTCACATCCCCTTGGGTTTCCCGGGAACTCTGACCCCGTTGCGTGGGAGGCAGCTGAGACGGACAGGAGGGAGGTCCTGCTGCCCCCCAGATGTGCCCGTCTGGCTACATCTCACCTGCATTGCCCAGCTGTTTGCTGCAGCCAGAGGTGCGGGTCCCCCAACCGTTACAGGCAGAGCGCAGCTGTCAGGCAGGGCTGGGCAAAGCTGGGGTTCACCCAGCACCCCACAGCCAGCACCAGGGCTATCCCCTGAGGCAGGATGCGGCTGGCGTTAGGTAACCCACCCGGGGCTATGAGGGTGACTGGGGGCAGGTCACATCAAGCTTGGTCCCTGGCTGAATCTGGGCTGGCTCTTCACAGCCTTATGAAACCCTGTGGGGCTGGAGGTGCCACGTCCCCATGTCCTGGGGGCTCAGGGGGCATGGGGTGGAGTGGCAGGGTCCCCACTCTGCCCACCCTCTCTCCATCTGTCTTCCAGCTCTGTGTCAAGTTCATCAAGGACACACTGAGTGTGGAGCAGGTCTGCGAGGCTCTGCAGGTGAGTGTGACCCCACGGGGGGGACAAGAGGTTAAAAATAACCTGTCTGATTTGCGAGCAGGAGCTGCCCTGACCCTCCTGCTCTCGGCTGGGCGGTGGGGCAGGATTTCCTACCCACCCCTCGCCCAGCAGCTGCCCTGCCAGCTCCTGGGCACATTGTGGCAGGACTGCAAGGGACACCAGGGCCACTACGGCCTGGCAGGGGAATGTCCTCACGCTGCCCTGAGCAGGGCTGGCCAAAGCTCCCCAGTGCCAGGACCTTGCCATCATCCGCATGAAACTGGGAGGCACTGAGTTTCTGGGAGCTCTCGTGGTTTTGAGGCCAGTCCCAAAAACCCCGCTGAGAGTTGAGGTACCTCAAAGCAGCTTTTGGTGGGGGGTGTCCCCATGGCCCTGCCACGCTGCTTGGTGGGGACCAAGGCTGCTCCCCAGGGAAGGGGGATTCATTCATCTCCCACGGACCAAAGCGCTGCTCTC
>NW_010254181.1:2332-3398 GCF_000690775.1 Eurypyga helias
TGGTGCCAGACCACTGTAGCGTAAACAGAGCTAAAACTGGCCCGGAGGAAACAAACAGAAAACCCCCAAAACCCCAGAACAAAACAAACCTGAAGAAAACATCTCGCTTTCCCTCCCTGCTTGCGTCAGTACTGGTCCCCTGCCGCGGTGGAGGTGGGTGAGACGCTCACCCCGCCTGTGCTGGTCCTGAGTAGCCTGCACGCAGGTCCTGCCACCTCAGGGGGACAGGGACATGTCCTCCTGGTGCCCAGATGGTCAGTGCCAGCCCTGGGATGAGCATCACTGGGTAGGGCTGGAGGAAGATGACAGCGTCCCAAATCTCTGCTGGAGCAGGGGATGGCAGCTATGGGGCAGGGCTGGGGTTGGCACCAGGGCAAGGGGCACATGTGGGAGGCTCTAAGCTGACCCTGTGCCCAGTAGCCCCATGTCTCCGCAGTGTGACCTTTGGGGGCCCCTCGCCCACCCCAGGGCTGGGTGACGTCCCCAAGCAACACTGGAAAATCAGGTGCTTCCTGCTGCTCGTGGGGCTGGGTGACCGTTGTGAGTAGCAGAGCCACCAAACACTGTTGTGGGTCAGGCTGGGAAAGGAGGGGACCCTTCCCCACCACACCCACACCATGACACCCACACAGGGGGATGCCCACCTCACCTGAGTCCCTGAGAGTGCCCATGTTTCTGTAGGGTTTTGGCAGGGGTTCCCTCCTGTCCTGGCCGCCCCTTACAGGTTTCTGTGTTGTCCCACAGGCTGCGGTGACCTACGGGCAGGCAGACCTCCAGCAGCGCTGCCTGGCCTTCATAGAGGGCTGCACTGCGGTATGGCTTGGGGGGGGGCATGGCAAGGGGTACCCCGGGGCATGGCGATCACCGGGGGCACATGGCACAACAGGGCAGGGGAGCAGGACCCCTAAGAATGGGGTGGTTGGAGGCTGGGCAGGGAAGGAAAGGGAGCAAGTGGTGTTTGGGGGGGATGCTGGGTACCAGGTAGAGGCTGGCTGGGGCATATTGGGGTACCAGGGGGTGGTGGGGATGTTGGGGTGCCAGGATGGATCCGATGGCCCGTGGCGGG
>NW_010254182.1:0-15059 GCF_000690775.1 Eurypyga helias
GTTTGGTTTTGGTTTTGGTTTTTTTACATTTTGACTTTTTGAAGTCATGGGGGAAGCTCTCTCTCTTCCATCTCTTTGCAGCTGCTAGGTACAATGCAGGACATAGCAAGGAGTTTGAGATGATTGTGGAGATGCATTTGATGTTTTATTTCTCCATTTAGTAGAAATACCAGAGCTGGGCCAACATGAGATAGAGTACCTTGACTATGTTTTACAGGATGCTTTAAAAAAAAATTGCTGAATAGACCAAAAATACCTTATAGATAATGGTACATAAATGTAAAGGGGGTGATTCAAACAGCTGTTTTACAGATATTATCAGACAGAAAATATCCTACTCTGCCAGAATCTCTGGTCACCCCATAAGAAATGCTTGAATAAACAAAACCTTTTGTCTCTCTCTTTTGCTTTTGCTTTTGCTTTCTGGCTTCCTCTCTTCTTTTTTTTTTTTTTCCCTCACTTTCTCTATATCCTTTTCCTCTTTCTTTTTCCTTTTTTTCCCTTTTCTTTTTCCTTTTTTCCCCTTTTCTTTTTCTTTACTTATATTATTTATTTATTTATTTATTTCCCCTCACAGCACAGGAACCTCTGGTGCACTGAACTTTCACTGTGAAATGTTTTTTTGAGCTGTAATTAAAACTCTAAATATTTTATGAAATAACACATCATGGTATGTTAAAAAAAATTCCTACACAAGAAATAAAAATCCTTATATTTCATAGTGATTTATTCCTACACAAGAAATAAAAATCCTTATATTTCATAGTGATTTTCACAGTAAACCAGAATGTTGTTCATCTATTTTTCTTATTCTTGTACTCTGGATTTAACTAGACACCAAATGGATTCAAAACTGCCTTTGAAAAAGGTACAAGTAATCCCTGAAGTAATTCAGGAGAATCTAGTGGTGGTGTTTCCTTAGTGGGAGATCAAAATAAACATATCACTTAGCACAGATTCTTAACTTAGAATTCTGAAATTTTACCAGATACCTCGACTATTTCAGTAGGCTTTATGCAATATATGTCTGTCCATACATACTAAAAACACAAAAATAACCCAAAAAAACCAAACAAAAATCCTAAACCAAAAGGAACAAGAAACCCAAACAAACAAAACCCAACAACAACAACAACAAAAATGCCAAGAGAAATAGGGAACCTTAACTATTCTTTTTTCAGATATGGACTACTGTTCATTTTTCTTATGGATGAAGTGGATTGTGCTTCATATGAAGGGAAGATTTAAGCTAGGAAATATTAAGCAGAACTATATTTCCCACTTTTTTACTATTCAAAGAAGAGTTGGAATAGATTTACTGGATTTGAAATCGGGCATTTGCTCTGCTCTTGTCACAAGTATGATTGGAGCTGTAGAAAGGTTCAGAAATGCCTACTTTAATCAAACCAACACAATTTAGAGCATTCCTGATAGTTGCTACTGTATAACAAGGTAAAAGTTGTTTCATACAGCCCAACGAAAATGAATGAAGCTGTCTCTAAAGACCTCTTGATTTCTGAGAGTGAAATAATGTGTAAATAAATCGTCACTGTTTCTTAAGCTGGATACCTGACAAATATTTTGTTATCAATTCAAGTATTCAAGATAAAATTATGTATCGTATGTCTTGAGAGACCTCATACTGCCTCATATTAACCTGTAATAATTAAAATTAGGTATGGGCCTGAATAGGTCAGTCTTTTCAAAGTATGAATTCACTGTAATGAAGATGAGATGAAAACAGAAATCAAGATAGCCACAATAAGAGATCAAGGAGTTAAAAAACTAAAATCTTTATCCCATCCAACCAAATGGTTGAAAAAGACAGAAAGGAAAAATATTACAAGAAGTCAGTTATACTACAATAAATATAAGGCCTTCAGATTTTTAACATATGTGACTATATTAAATATGCCTATGAACACTTCTGAGCACTGTGGCCAGCTGGCACATAATGTCATTTGTCTATGTTAACAAACTCTCTCAAACTCCAGAACGATCATAGAATCATATAATGAATCATAGAATCATAGAATGGTTTGGGTTGGAAGGGCCCTCAAAGATCCCCTAGTCCCACCTCCCCTGCCATGGGCAGGGACACCTTCCACTAGACCAGGTTGCTCAAAGCCTCATCCAGACTGGCCTTGAAGACATCCAGGGATGGGGCATCCACAACATCTCTGGGCAACCTGTTCCAGTGCCTCACCACCCTCTCCGTGAAGAATTTCTTCCTGAAACAAGGTCATGACATGCAAACTGCTTGTCAAGGATAGTTCCTGGGACGTTCTGGTTCATGAACCTTGCAAGGGGACTGTTTGGAAAACTGCTAACTGGCACAAATAGGGAATATTTAAAACTGATGACTGAGGTCTAATACCAAGGAACATTGTCCAGATTGGTTCATTTCTGGTATCATAGAGTCAGGATACTGTTGAGAAGTGTTAAATGATAATGATGGAAAACAAACTTGTCATCAGGCTTATGTTTGCTAATCAAGGGTCTTCCTCTAGACTGGAACCAGTTTTCAGTCCATAAACTGAAGGGGGTTTAAAATGTCAAAGTTGGAGGAGGTTCTGAATATGCAGAGAGTGGGCGGCATTGGTGAAATGAGCATGCTTTGGGAAACAAACCTATGATCTGTTCTCAGGTTGTTCATGACTTGCTCATAGGCTGAAAATAATGACTATTTTGGTGGGAGTGTATTTTTGGCTAAATTAACTAAATTAAAAATCTCTAATTAGTGACTTGAGTTTAAACTGACTATGTAATTAAGTACCTTTTAACAATATTGAAGCACAGTGATTTCCAGAAATAAGTGGTTACAGGTACTATCTATGTGGTGTGGCATATATTAAAATGCACAAATGAATGAAACTCTTATGATACACCAGGATCCAGATTATTGTAGCTATATCTTCTTGATGACAGGCTGAGCTACTGAAATAATCAATGCTTCTTGTGTTCTTTGTGTGAGAGTGTGATTTATATTCCCTTTGAAATAAAAGCTGAGAACAGGACAAGAAAAGCTGTCACTTTGCACTCTTTATTGCCCTCTTTGCTCTATCTCACATATCAAAGAACATATTTCACCATAAGATCACATACTTGTCATAGGTGAGACTGGTAAAGAGTCGTAAGGGCTATGTAAGGAAGCTAGAATTACTTTAATGCCTACAGTCAGAAAGGAAGGAATGAAAGTGAAAGAGAGAAACCCGTCTGGGACTGCGTCACAGATACACACTATTAGGACTAATGGGAAGTGGATTGTTCCCTCCAAAGAGCTCAGAGAGCAAATAGAAAATTCACTTTTTGGCATATCCCATTCCAGCAAAATGATTTTGGAATATTAGAAGGCAGGTTTAAAGCATACTTGCTGAGCTTTTTCAAAGCAGAGCAGCAGTTTTAATCACAAAATATTTCCCCTTGGAGCTGATAGGAATCATGCAGCAACATCCTCAACTCTGCTTCAAAATACCCCACTACTCATTTAATGGTCTTAGTATTCTATAAATATCAATGTTGCCAACGTTAGAAAAGTCCATGTTTAGAATGAAGTCCTGGGATAATGGATTTCTTCCTTAGTCTTTGGGGAAAAAAATGTAACTAGTGGATATTCTGTGAGAATGCCTCCAATTGGTAAACACAGAGGTTGTTACAAGGGAAACTTTCCGATGCAGGTGGGTTTCTAAGGGGGAATATCCTGTGGCCTGCAGTTCCCTGGATCCTCCTTTTTTCCCTTTTTAAAGATGAGGGTTATGTTCCCATTTTTCCAGTCAGTGGAAACTTCACCAGACCACCACGACTTCTCGAATATGATGGATAGAGGTTTCGCAACCTCATCCACATGTTCTTTTAGGACCCGCAGATGTACGTCATCATGTCCCATGGACTTGTGCACCTTCAGGTTCCTTAGGTGATTCCAAACCTGATCCTTTCTAACCATGGGCAGCTCTCCATTCTTCCAGTTCCTGCCCTTGCCTTCTGCGACTCAGGGAGTATGGCTTGTGCCCTTGCCAGCGAAGACTGAGATAAAAAAAAATCATTGAGCACCTCAGCATTCTGTCTCTCTCTCTTTATAAACACATAATCATGTCTACAATGAAACCGACACATTCCCTTCATACAAGAAAGAAAACCACCGTCCAGTTCTTCAGAAAAATAAGTGTATATTTACAAGTCTTCATATCTCACGAGAATGTTTGGTTGCATGCATCCTGGAGGTCTTTTATTTTCCTCTGAAAGTGCATGTCATGGCAGTGGCTGTCAACAGACATACAGGAGTGTCAGGTTATGTCAAACTTTGTATGTCTGCCTGCTGCCATTATACACAGCAAGGCAATGTGCTGGTAACACAATATTTAAACACCCTGAAACACAATTCTTTAGAACTGAGGTTCAGATTTATGACCATACTTTTGCCATTTTAAGAAGCTCCTCTTTCCTCTGGGAGAGCTCTGTGAAAGACATTTCCATGTATGATTTTAATGAGAGTTAGGATGAAATCTTCTCTGTAGGAGCTTCCTGAACTTAAATTCTTGGAGGAAATACAGTAATATACTCTGAACTCTGTTCAGGGTAATTATTGTAAGGAGTCAGGCTGTTGAAGAAAGGGAGAAAATTTACCTAAGCCTCTTCCACTTTCACAAAATTTGGTCATTGTGGAATCATGGAAGTGTGGCATGCTTTAAGAATTCTCTCTGCAATACAACCTGATAGATGTAAAACTATCCTGGGGATAACCTCCTTAGTTAACTATAAATTTTTCTACACATATTTAAATATTGTAATATTTATTTTAAAAAAATTAATCTTTCCAACATTTGTAAAATGAAGAAATAAAAAGTCTTCAATTTCTTTTCAATGTTACTTAGTGAGAAACAATGTCAATAAGCAAATGAAAGTTCTGTGGAGATTTTCTGACAAGGTACATATGTATTTCTAAGGGTCCTGGAGAAATTAACGACCTTCATTTAGTTCAAGACAATTATAAACTCACTGAAGTGGAACATCTGAATTCTCTTGAATCTGCTTAATAAGGGAATGTTTCTAGTTATTAAAAATATTTCTAAAGCCTTTCTCTCCTTTTGACTAAAAGATGTAGAAATTACTTTTTCTTGATTGTGACATTTATAAACATAAAAACTACTGCATTTCTATCTCATAGAACAAGTGATATATACATATAAAATCAATAGATTTATAATCTTATAAAATTTATAAGGCTGAAAAGCAGTACAAACATGTCCCCGTCCCCGTCCCCCCCCCTATTTTCACATGGTTTCTTTTGGTAGATGAGCAATCTAAAAGGAGGGTAAGAGCATCCACAATCTGTAGTTTTATGCATATTATCTGTCATTCCCTCATTCCTTATGTGTGATAGTCACAATCTAGGCATTAATTAAAATGATAGAAAACAGTGCAAATGAGATGGCATAATAATATGGCCTCAAATTAACACATTTGCTTTAACATTTGCTCACACAGAAAACCTTTCCAACTGTCAGATGATCCATTAGGTTGTTAAATGAGTTCTAGGGTACCTCCAAGCTGCATGCATTACTAGACTACAGTACTGTAAGCATGTTACAAGGGAATGTACTTGTTGATTCAGGTCTGTAGTTCTTGGCTGACCACAGTTGGCTAGCAGACCCCTGCAGTGACAACATTTTCATTCAGAACCCTGGATGACTCTCAGGTTTGTCCCCACTGCCATGACACAAGTCTGGTAAGGTGAGTGATTGACAGCTCTGATGACTTCCAAGGGGACAAGTAGCAGTTCTTTCACGACTGGGCAGATATTCTCTTTACTTCAGAGCAAAGTACTGTTGATTGCAGCATGCAACCATAAAAAATAAATAGTGGCCCTGTAAAAGCCAGGGCAGGAATTAAAGAATCAAGACAGAACATGAAAAAGACAGATGCTAAATTGGAACGGCAAGTTGGAAGATAGGAAAATCTTGTAGTGCACAGCTGGTAAAGTCTGGCCAGCCCTCTCCAACAGGATGACTCAGCCAGGAATCTCAGCTGTTTGGAAGAGATAGTAGAGCCTCCAGGCTCTTGGAACTGTGATGCTGGTTCACAAACTGAAGGATTAGGAATATTGGATTGTTTTAAAAGGCTAATTTTCTTAAATCGATGCCAAAGAGATTTTTTCCTATTCAAGCACTCAGGAACTATGACTTTTGATCTTGCATCTCCAAATTACAGGAACTTGCATATTTTTACTGTAAAATTGCATTAAAATATCTGCCTAGAAATCTATCTGAATATTTTAAGTATCGAATTTGAATATCCTTCCATTTTCATCAGGGGTGGGTGTGACTTTATGCTATGATCCTTTTAAAATAATCTGTTGAACATTATTTTGAGGGGCAGAGATTACATGGTCTTTAAACTCATTATCTAATTTGAATACCAAACCTTTGAAATAGGACACATAAAACCATAGTGCAATACCTAGAAGAGTAAAACTTTAAAATGTAAAAATGAAGAGATACAGACGTAGAAAACAAGATGAGTTATATATCAAAACTGATACTACACCAAGCAAGAACAAAACTATCACCCAAGGCAATAGAAAGCTGATGGATGATATCATGATGACAAATGAATTCTCATTTTGAATTCTGCCAGTTAAGTAATTAGTAATGTCATCAATATCATTACTAGCTCTTCATTCAACTTCATCAGCAAGCTGTTCCTGTTGCTCATTTTTCAGCTTTTGTTTTCTGTGCTTCACTCAGAGGATGGATCTACACTGGGGACTGTTTCTAGCAACTGCCCAAGAAACCAACAAAAAAAATGAGTTGTCAGACACAAGCGGTCTATTGAAAGCTGAATTACATTTTAATAGCAACTACATTGTGTTATTTTAAAGTGGTCACTAACCTAAGATCTAGTGTCTAGAACATCTTTTTTATTTTCTGAATTATTTTTAGAAATGGATATAATATGAAATGGAAATAAAATTAACAAGAAATATTCAGTGGTTATAACTGCGGAAGTTACTGTGGGACAAAAGCTTATTAAAAATAGCTTCTCATCTTATTTTCTCATGTTTCTGTGATGGAAAGCAGCATTGCCAAGGAAGATGAACAAACTACTGACAATACATATTTTCCCCAAAATTCAGTGACATTTTCCATGGAAATAAAACCAACAAAAATTATCTTAAAAAAAAAAAGGAGGAAATAAATCCTAATGAATACTGAATGAAATATTTAAAACGCTCACAACTGCATCTTTGAGGCCAATCTAAAATCTAAGTATTATTGTAATACCTTAGAAAAGGTCATAGGATTGCCAGTATTTCTCCTTATCTTCTCTGCAACCAGCTGTGTATTTTAACAGAAAGTGATTAAATTATAGACACTTGAGTTTTGGGGATTGTTTTAAAGTAATGTAGCCATTGTATTTATTTCATGACATTAGGACTTTTCAGTTTAATTTCACAAGCAGACTTGTCTACATTTTATCCATTTTCTGTTCTAGTTTAGGAGTAAACAAAACTTTCCAGAGGTGCTTAATTTTAGAAAATATATTTTAGTATATTTACTGGGTTGTTGCTCAATATAACTCAAGTGTCTTACTTTAAGTATGTATATACATAGTTCATTTACAGATTTTGCTCTTCAGAAAAAATTGTAGAAAATGAGTGAGCAAGGATGAGTAAGGGTGAACAAAACAGGTTTCTGTTTAATGCTGGAGTCCATGTGAACAAAAAGTCAGATGACTTTAAACAAATGTAATTTTATTCCTAAATATGCAAAATAGAGAAGATTCTTCAGTCAAGGTAGTCTTCACCATTTAAATCCTTTCTCTGTTTTTTGGAATTTTTGTTTGTTTGTTTGTTTGATTGGTTGGTTTTTTTTCCTATGTGTGTGTGTTCCAGCTTTTCATCACATTTTGCGTTGTTTAACAGAAAGGAGGAAGAAACTATGTTCATCTTTTCCCAAAGATGGTCTATAACTAATTCCCCACTTCCAAGTTACTTTGTTTCAGATTGTGTGGTTCACCCAACCTTTCTGTATGGCAGAAAAATATTCCAGTTTTGAGGATAAATCATTGATTTAATTGTGCACAAACAAGACTTCCTAAAATTGTCTTCCTGACATATTCTAAGAGCAAAGCAGTGGCTAAAGGGAGTTGAGATTCATCACAGATTGTCAGTAAATCATAGGTCTATCTGATGTTTTCCACTAAAACCTATCGCAGTAACTTTATCACCACAGAGGAAGAGGAATATGGTGGTGACAGTGAGTCAGCTGTCTAAACAGGAACTTCTGTGCCATGCCTACACCCCTGCCCATCTCCCTGATCTCTGGATGCATTTTTGGAAGGGCTGTACCCCCTTGCAGTCTTGCTTCCTACTTTCCAGACCTCTGTGACTGTCCTGAACACACTGAGGCACCAGATACCTATGTTTAGGCAATGGAATTGAGCCCTAAGTGTTTTCTCACGTTATCAGCTGTTGAGGTTAACTAAAAAAAAAGGAGATTAAAGGAAAGAAAGAAAAAGAAAAAAGATCCATTAGGTCCATGGAAATGTGTTTATCTCCCTAACTGGCTTAACTGCCCTTTTAATGCCTCTAAATCCATTAGTACCTTGATCTCTTCTGCAGATTTTTAGCATCTGATATGCTTAGGCAGGGGGGGAAAAAAAAGAAAGAGAAAAAATCTTCTCAGTGTTTTTTCTCCTATAGCTATGGGATCATTGAAATCCACTGTATTTCCTTTAATATTCCCATTTCATTTTTTCTAAATGCTCTTAATTGGATCTTCACTACGATCAGATTTGCTCCTTCTTTTAAACATTTTCTGGTTTGAAATGGTGTATTGAAATTTACCATTTGTTCTCACTAGTTTATTCCTTGTGCATTGGTAAGAATACAGGATATTCTGACATACAGGATTTTGTTCAGTTCTGTGTGGTTTTGTGGTTGGGTTTTTTTTTTTTTAATAGGATCTATTTTTCTTTTTCTGGACACTTCAACTTGATATGCACTTTTAAAAAATGAAAAGAACAACCATCTGAATTTAAATCCCAGTTAAAGTGAAGTGAAATGATTATGCTCATAGTTAAGATATTGATTTTGTTTACTTATCATAAGCAGCAAAAATGCTTTATTCACAGACAGCTGTATATTATTTTGTGTTAGGTTTGTCTTAGGGAATTGTTTCTATCAATTTACAAGTTCAGTAACTTGAGAAATGAAATAAGTAACAGTAAGTTTTAATGAGGTTATGGAATTAATTATGGCACAATAGTAGCATTTTTTAACAGCCTCATTGTACACTATAAATCACCAGCTTGTTAAGAGAATGATATCAGCATTAATGAATGATTAATGAAACCTAAATTAAAATCACGATTCATTCTTTTTTACTGTAGTTAGTGAACAACATGAGAAACTGACCTAAACTATTTCAAAACCCTTTAAAAATAATATTCAATAGCAACATTAGCCTTCAGTGTTTCTTGTAAAAGGTTTTGTGTAATACGCTGAAACCCAGGGCTCACAGTAGCATCTTCTTGCAAATTGATAGTGATTTTTATGGGGTCATTCAGACCATTGTATTTTTGTGGTAATGGTTCTTCCTTGCGATGAAGTTTCTTTTCTTAGTTTCAAGTTTATTCATTATGCAATGATTCATATTTGGAGTCTTGTTTTTAGTTTGGATGACCCCTTTGGTGGTCTTAAATTACATAATTTTCACATACTGAACTCCATTTTCCATAAGTTTTTGAATATGAGGAATATACCTTATAGGGGGTAATTGAATGCAGCTGTTACTGCTTGTCAGTTCTCCATTGCCTTATTTCCTCAGGGAATTCTTTAAGCTACTTCTTCAATTCAGGCATACATAGACATGCAACAGAAGTTATAAATGCTTGTCAAAGTTATTATCTTTTTGTGTTCTAGTACAGAAAATCCTCAGAACCCATGAGATTTTATCTGATTTTTCTCTATTATTCAGTCTATTTTCCAAACTACTATTAGACTTCACAGATGCACAAGAGTATCAAGAAGAGCTTTTTCAGAAAAAAACCCAAACCAAACCAAACCAAAAAAACCCAAACAAACAAAAAAAACCCCAATATATATATATATTTACTGGTTAGATATAATACCCTTTTTACATGAATTTTAAGCCCAGAACTTGTCTTTGAGCTCATTTCCACTGCACAAGTCCAGTCCTCATCAGGTTTCTTGTATCAAATGTTTTCTGTCACCTAATGTCTCTGAATTTTCCAGTACCAGGGGAATTGATATGACCAGCCTGGAGATCAAAGGATAGTACTATGTTCTTCAGACCAGGGAAAACATTACAAAAAAAGTTATCTTTTTCCTCTCTTACATGTATCACATCAAAGTTTAAAAATAGTTGAATATCATTTGCTTTTGCATATTGATTTCCTCACACATAGAATTTATTTTTACATTTTAAAGTCTTTTATTCTTCCTTTTGCATAGCTGATGTCATAATCATATATTATGACATAAGATACTGTATCTTTGTTATACTACTTTTCACCTATTTAGAGCATAATCTAGAAACGTAACAAGAGCAAAGATCACCGTATCTTGGCTTTTAATGACATATGATAAAAAACAGATTCCATTTTGAAAAAATTACATTCTAAACAGATAAGATGCTACATGGCACAAAAAGGAGACAAGCTGTAAAATGACTCGTATAGTGGGAATCAAACCTAGATCTGTCTTTCACTGCTGCCTTTCAACTGTAATTGACAACAGCGTGATAAAGCAATGGCAAATATCTAAGTTATCAATCAGAATAAGTAAGGAAGCAGATGTGTGTCCAAAGATGCATGTACTAACTTGAACATATCTGTGAAAATATTTTGGAGATTCCAGATGAATTGGAAAGGCTGTCTCTGTCACTGACTGTAAATCTTACGAGGAGGAAACCACATCTGAATATGAGATCTAAAAAAATATATTCCAAACCACAGTATGAGTTTGTGCTAATATAAAACAGATATTAAGTATATTTAGATACAAGATTAAGTATTAAGATATTAATACAAAACAGAAATGAAAAAAATCTGTAACTATTTGCAAACATTAAATCCTAAAATTTTAGTCAAGACACTAGCTTTCATGAAATCAGCAGCTGCTTGGGTTGATATGCAAAATTTCACACCAGGACTTAACTGAGCCTTGGTGATTACTGAAAGGCATGAGAAGACAGAAACAGTCATTATCATGATAGTAAATTTTGCATGTCAGTATGAAAGCTAATAAGTAAAAGCAAGACATGTTCAACAATTTTCAAACTTTGTTGTTAGATATTTAAGAGAATAAAGGAAGTTGACACTGCAGGCCCCATGTCTGTTTCCAGTCCCGCTGCAAATCACTAGCTGACAAAGTCAATGGTTTGGAACCTGGAAAAGACAGACAGTCTAAGAAACAGCTTAGTCACACATCTTCGTTTACGAATTGACAAGCAACAAAGTGAATTTTATGGCAAATAAG
This sequence comes from Eurypyga helias, assembly GCF_000690775.1. Classification (NCBI taxonomy): domain Eukaryota; kingdom Metazoa; phylum Chordata; class Aves; order Eurypygiformes; family Eurypygidae; genus Eurypyga; species Eurypyga helias. The sequence continues at coordinate 11,501 of NW_010254182.1, forward strand.
CTTAAGTCAGATAAAATCTCTCCCTCGTTTTTAGCACAATTGCTATCTCCTAATTCTAGTCATGCTTGAAGTGTCTGCTTACACTGAGGTTAACTATTACTTCAAAGGTCAAGAGAGAAAGCCTTACAATGTCTTTTCTTCTTGACATAAGTACTAATGGTAGCTTAATTAAAATCCACTGCCATAGTTTGAAAGGGATTAATTTTAAACATCTCCAAAGGGAAATCATGTAATTCTGGAAATTTCCAGTCTGAATTAGTCTCAGTTAACTGGAAAGACCAATTTTTCCCTTCTGTCTTCAGGCAGGAAGTGCTTATAAGATATAAGGAAATTTACAGAAGGATAAATAGGAAAAAAACCCAGCAAAACCCCAGACACTAAAAAGTGACAAATTTACATGGTAAAAAGAATGCCTCAATTTACAAAATGTTTACTTTATAAACAATATGAAGAATAACATTCCCATTATTAAAAAGTTATCCTAGAATCTTAAACAGGCAATTCTTTTTAAACTGCAGACTCTGATTCAATTCACTTTGATTTTTATGTGTACAACATTGATCTTAATACATAAAAACAGAAGTAATATTTCTTCTGCTTAAGAATATTCCCTATTTCTCTGAAGTACAGTAAAAACCAGTCTTGGGATTACTTTCACTTGATCTCATTCCTTTTGAAACTAATAATATTAAAACTCCAATTATCTTTGAGGAAACTACTGTGAAGCAGTGGAACACATTTCTCAGAGTGCTCTCCATCACTGAAACTGGAACAGTGAAGTTTGTCAATCAAGAATGTCATCAGGGAGGAAACTTCCACCTAATATTTTGAGATACCATGCTTTCTATGAAGCTATTAAATCTTTCACATCACAGTCTTTGCAAGTGGAAGAAAATTAACATAATTAACATAAGTAGTCCCTATTCCTCACCTGCCTGAGAAGGACTAACAGTTAACTGTCCACATGGATGATTATACTATGTTTATATGAATGGTTTTAGTGTATATGAGATTGAATTTGAGATAAGAGTTATTACATAATAGAGATTTTGAGTAGGCAGGCTGTTGAAAGCTCACATTAGATGAACAGCCTTTCCTTCAAGTCCTTCAGAAATATTATTTATGCTTTTACTTTAAAATGAGTTTTATTATTAAACATGTGATGTCAGTTATGTACATTTCTAATGGTATAAAGCAATTGTGCAGTGGAAAAAAACTGGGAAGTTTAGATTTTTGCCCTCAATATCTAAACACCTGAGTCTTGTTGAAAGGAGATAAAAATTAGGTATTTCCTTCCCTGTTTTAGAAAACTCCCTATGTTGTGATATCAAGGTTTGACTGTGGGTCCCTCAAATCTTTGAATCTAATCTTAGGTAGTACATCGATTCTTTAAAAAAACCCGAAAAACTACAAACAAGCAATATATATGAGGGTTTTTTTTATAGCTAATTTAATAAATTTATGTGCTAAAATCAAAGGGGAAGCCAGGTTAGAAGAAATGAAGTGGTCAAAACTTTATTTGTGTCCTATCTTATACTTGTCTCCTAAATAGCTAATACATCATAAACTGAATGCATGTAGGTGTTTCAGTGTTCAAATTTTGTTGAGTTGGTAAGTTATAATTACTTGCGCTATGTAGTTCTCTGAAGGAGATTAATTTATGTTGTGCTTTATCCTTATCTGAAGAGTTCTTACAGAAAGCCTGGTGCCTGTCACTTCAGGTACATGGACATTATGTTACAATTAAGACTTGCAAGAAAATTTCACGTTTGTTTACATGTAAAGGATTATACTGTCAAAGATGTTACACATCAATAATTTTATTTCCTTTTATAGGAAATAATCACTCATGAAATTGCCATAAATATATTACACAAATTATAATGTCACTCAGTGAGAGCTCATGCTTATAAGCACTATACAAGCACAACATAAGTGGCAATAAGGAATTTATAAACTAACCAGATGTTTATTTACAGGATTAATGTGGTGGTTATGGTTCAGAAAATATCAATACCTAAGGGTCAGGTCAATAATTACAAGTATGTAAGTAAAATTATCAAAAGTGTTAATAGCAGGACCCACAAAAGCACTACATTTTTTAAAGTTCACAAGTACAGAAAAGCAAACCAAAGAACCTGTACATTTTTCTTAGGCATTCTGATGACTTTTAAACTCTACATTTCATCTAAAGGACCATTTATTTTCCATAAAATTCAAGGATACTGGAACTGTCTAGATCTGTGAATCTCACTTTGCATTCCAGTGCCACTCTTCAAAATGTCTGCCTATATTCCAGACATTTACTGGGAAACATCGTAACAACTCTACATTATATTGACCAAAATGTGTGGGTTATTTAGATTTGCAATAGCACGTTTTCTTTTTGATCACCTAAGTTCTGAAAAATTCACTGAGTTACCAAACTCAGCAGTGTAAGTCCTCATAAAATAGTATTTTGAATTCTTTATAATTCACCTAACTCTCTTGAATGGTCAGGAGCACAGCAGTATTCATTCAGCAAAGAATTTGTGGCTCACTGTAATGTCTTATACCCAGGCATATATGTTTAGAATGAATAGCATGAATAGAATGAAAGAACAGCAGTTTGCTATTCATTGAAAAACATATTCCAGATGTCCTTTAAAGACATGTTTTTTAAAGCTATGTCTACATCCTATATTTTTTTAATATGTATATATTAAAGAACAGAAGAATAAATGTAACTTCACTGATGGTTTCATATATGGCAGTCAGTAGATTATTTTCACCACCAAAAAGGTTAAGAGTATTTCAAACCATTCAAATGAACACTTTGGAGCCAAGGAAGCATCATTCATCAAAAATGAAATTATGTTATTTATGTATACAGCTGGAGGGGGAAGGCAAAGGCAGGAGATGTTTACTAGCAAAGCATAGACCAGAGATATGGGCAGACATCTCAGGATAATGTATATAGACTCTTCTGGTGGGCGGAAGAAAATTCCCTGTGTGAACTCTGCTTCTCTGTGAATTATGGATGCCATATTGAGCAGAAATATTTGATTGCCACACTCAAAGAATGGGAGCAATGAATCTGTAGTTATGCTAGCAATTATGTACTAGTCTGCACAGCAAACTGCACTCTCAATATTCTGTGGAAAGCTGAATTCCTTGCTTATATTTCTGCTTCACGCAAAACATCAGTAGAATGAAACTCTTGTGGAATTCCAACAACAAAAATTGGGGCCTCCATTCAAAGTCTTTAGGTGTACCTGCATTTTGCTTATTAGTTGTTTTAAGAGATTGTATGGAAAACAATCTCTTTCAGTATCCACTAAAATTTTGTTTACTTGGATACATTCAGGTGGTGCACCAATGTAATAACTTCAGCTTGCAGATGGGCAGTGTAAGCTTGTAGAGGAGTTCTTTCAAGGCTGCCCTGATACATTAACCTTCTCCCCCCTTCCCTCTAGCTGAAACATAGCAGCAAGGTTTTTCTCTTTCTCCTGATCCCCATGTGACAAGCATAACTGTCTGACAGATCACAGCGAAGACATGTGTGCTGGATTCAGCCAGG
>NW_010254183.1:0-7333 GCF_000690775.1 Eurypyga helias
GCTTGTTCATCCATGCTAGACTTCCCTTCCCCCGTAACGTTTCACTTCTTCTATCGAACACGTATTAAGAACAACAATATTGTGAGAAAAGGGTTCAAAAGAAGGGCTCTCTTCTTCAAGCCTTTTCAAATTTGCCCTACTCTGCGTGGGGGCCATCATGGCAGCTTGGCCCTGGTATCTGCTCCCAGACCTCGCTGCTACCAAGGCCACCAAAGCAGCCCAGGGCTGGAGTAAAATCACTGCCCAGCTCTGACATCTCCAGTACCAACATTGGCACCCAATGGGTCACATGAGAACACAGCCTCGCTTGTCATCTCCCAGTATCCTAGACCTAGCTGCGCACCCCCAACCCTGAATTATTTGTGACCTATTGCTGGTTGGAGCTGCTTCAGTTTTCCCCACATGCCCTGGCAATACAGCTACCGCCGTTCATTAGAAAGCCCAAGTGCATTTATGGCGCTTAAGTAGTAAACAGGGGTAATTGCCTTCTGAGCAAACAGGCTGTCCTGGCTCAGATCCTCCACACGAACCCATTAAAGGGGGAGCTGCTGCTCATTAAGAGCATGACTGAACGTGATCCACCACCATTGCTAACTGGAGTTAAAGTTAGAGCTGATGGAGATGGGGAGAAGGGCTAGGGGACTTCTTCCTGCACCATATGGGAGTACTTACACTCCCATCCTCTTCTCACCACTCCCTGACAGACCTGAAGTGCTTTTATTGTCATCATTGGGGCAGATGCCTTGTGAATGGCAGATGGAGAAAGCCCGTGGCTGCGGGGCGCTTTGCTAAATCTGACCCTCAAGGGGTAGGGGCAGGCAGGTACAGCACCCCAGCCCATCAGGGCTGTATTCAGCTGCATCGTTCGGAGCCCCAGTTGGTTTTCTCCCATCCCAGATTACTCAAAGCCTCATCCAGCCTGGCCAGGGATGGGGCATCCACAGCTTCTCCGGGCATCCTGTTCCAGTGCCTCACCACCTTCTCCGGGAAGAACTTTTCCTGATGTCCAATCTAAACCTCCCCTCTTTCATAACATCCTTTTGGAGCATTTTTAAATAACGTTGTGGTACATGTCAGGGACCAGCCTGACATCACCTGGAGGTCACCTTTACCTCCAGGGTCATGGAAATATTTCCAAAGAGCTGCTCCTTGCAGAGGCTCAGTGGTCCGGTCTGCGCAGAAGGTGTTTGGAGCTTGCCCTGGTCACCTCAGAGTGTCCCTGCAAGCAAGAACTGAGGCCCCGGAGCAGCCAGCACCAGTGACTGAAGGAAGTCTGTGAAAATAAAGAAATCAGATGACTTCTGGAATGGTCATTCCCAGCCATTCATCATGCTTTCATGCCCATGCAAAAAGTCTATTAATTTACCCCTTTGGAGGTTCTTCATCCTGCCTTGCGAGGCAGAAAGACACTACACTACAGCAACCACTTTCACTATGCTATAAAACGTGGTTTTTTTGGCTCTCGGGTAGTGCCAAGTTTCTAGCTTCTATCCTGCTTTGTGAGGAAGAAGGGATAAACCCTTACTGGTGTCCTATGCGTTTCAAGCCTCTGTAAGCTGTCACCGTGCCACCGCAGGGCCAGCGGGGCAGGAGGAGGACGGGGCAGAGGTGCTGGAGCAGAGCCCTGTAGCCCCTGCGAGCCCACACCGCAGAGGGCACCGTGTTCTGGCAGCATGGCTTTCACAGAGATCAGGAGTTTAAGCACATACCTAATTGAATTGCAGATGTCTTTTCCGATGGCTATCTGGTAGCAAGGCTTTGATTAAAGCAGCAGCGGAGAGGCAGAACAGGCTGGTTCTCGGTAATAAAACTAATGGAAAGAAGAATGACCATTTACTGCAGCCTCCACAGGGAGCGTAACGCAGGCAGATCCTTTAAACAGGATTTTTGGGGGAGATCTGAGAGGTCAGCAGAGATACCCAGCTTCCAACTCCTGGAGATCTTGAATGTATGTTGTACTGGAAAGCAGCTGACAGTAATTTAAATAATCCACAAATAAGCTCATCTCCCTCCCTTGCCATACTCCCTGATGAACAACAGATCCTACTTTCCTTTCGGAAGGCCACGTAGGTTTGTTCTGCTTGACTTTGTTTAAAAGGCTGACAGATTTTATTCTCTGCCCTTTCAGTACATCCTAGATTCAGGTGGATCTGCCCTGAGCTGACACTTGCCAGATCTCAACGTCTCAATGTTTTACGGTGCCGCGACAGCTCCAAAGAGGAACTCTGAGAAAGAGGAACTCGGGAGAACAGAGTTCTCGGTCCACCCAAACTAAAAGACTAAGTTGGAGTGTTACGACCTTTCCTTCTCTGCCTGTAGCCACTTTCTCACGATGACTTGAACTGCATCCAATACTTATTACCACATACGTGCCACTGAAGAGCCACCCCCACCCAACGCAGCTGAAGACTCCAAGTTAAGCTTCAGGATGACCCAAGAACCTGGCTTAGCTCAGGAACAAGGTTTTTGAGGACTGTTTTCCCTTTTCTCAGATGGCCATTATGCTGTACCCAAATTCTGGTTGTGCTAGATTTTGGGACCATGTCCCACCCAAACTCTCTTGCTTTTTGGCCCTGCACCACTCTCCTAGGGGGCATCTCCATGAACAACCACCACCTGGGACCTAGTTTCAAGGAAAGTCATCCCAGTTTTGCTCCTTTTCCCTTTTGAACCTTTTCCGATATATTTACAATGTAAGGAAGTTAGTTTATTCACGGTTTGGCTTTTAACTTCATTGTTGAGCTTGGCTTTGCTCCTGTTGGAAATTGGACCTGGATTCAGGAGGGCAGTTGCCAGTGTCTGCTGGAAACTCCTTGCCCTGGGATTTTCAGGCACGCCGTTTGCTGGCCCAGCTCAGCACGTACTAAGTGCAGTCGGAAGACTGCTTACTCATTGCAGGAAAAGGACCGGGGCCAGCAGCAGGTGTTTTTCAGAGTATCCTCAAACAAGCATTTGAAATGCCAAAGCTCTTTCCAGACTTCCCAGGAGCTCCCTCCAGCAGCCGTCCTCCGTTTAGTTTATATGCCTGAAGTTACACTCACCAGCAGCGGGTGGAATCGGGCTAATTTCTGGCTTAGGCAAAAAAACTTGGATTTACAGCTCATTTCAGGTTCACCCCGGCAGAAAACTCTCCGGAAAATTAAAACGCACAATGTCTGAGAGAAGAAAAGCAAGAAATAAATAATAATTAAAATCCTTTGTATTGAGATTACTACATGCACTGTAGCCTCGCTCGGTTCCTTCTCCAGTTGAAAGATGGGAAGCTGCCTCGGAGGCATTGATTCCTTCCATAAGAATTAGGGAGAGGCATCTCTAAGGCACTGCACTTACCACACTGCTGCTGGGAGTTTTTGTCTGGGGGCTCTCCAGCAGCTTTCAGGCATGTTATTGAAGCATATTTCTCTTCCCCGAGTATTTAAAGAACCCTCAGAATTTGGACAATCTGGTCTTGCCTTAGAATTATTTACTAAAAATTATTGGTTAAAAAAAAAAAAGCCTCAAGAGGAAAAAAATAGCAACTTGGTCTCTGTGATAATTTGCTTAGATCAGTTTGTCATATTGCTGTTAAAAATAAAGCAAGTGTGCAGCTAAATGTCAACAAGAAGTTAAATGACAAACTGCTTGAATATAGCCTGAAGAGTTACCAGATTGGAGATACGCGGAGGACAAAAAAAAAAGCAGCCTGACATATAAAAGACAGATTTAATTTGATTTGATTCTCACCGTGGATGAAAACCCGAGCATCTCAGAGTTTGTAAGCATTAAAATTCTCGTGGAACAAGACGATGCTCTTGACAACATTTAAAGTGCTCTGAAAAATGATTTGTTCTAGAACAAAAGCGAAAATCAAAACAATTCATTCCAGAAGTATTACAACACAACCGACTGAAACGTCTACTTCTTTGTTTGGGTCTCAAGTGCAATTTTAGTCAGTTTGAATCCGTTGCATGGAGAGAGGCTGCAGTTTTGACAGAGCTATTGCCAAAAAAAAATCATCTCAGCTCTGCCTAACTTTAGCAATTAATAAACAGCCCCAAAAACCGGCTCCATAGTTTAAAAACTATTTGGTACCCAAGACTAAATTGTCAGATTTGCCAACACTGAAGCACGGTGTACTAAAATTATCCATGTATTACCTAACTGAAACCTACAGACTTCCAGATACTGTATTATAGAGCAGTTAAAGAAAAACAATCTTGGATTTAGAATATGCTCAGCCTGCTCTTTAACGAAGTAAAAGAAGTAAACCCAGAGGGCAATTACTTTTAAAAAAACAACCCACAATTATTTGTACATTTGGGTCTCTGAAGCAGGTAAAAAAGCCTATCTGCATGTAAAGATGGACTTTGTTATATACTCAGTGCTATGGCCTAGAAGTGCTAAAGAGACATTCAGAATGGAGAGGCAACTGGAGACAATTAAGCCATTTAAAAAGCACCCAAAATTAGCATTCCTTTTGTCAGATCCAGATAATTCAAGTGCTGTTCTACCACAAAGGCTATCATCAATTTCTAATTTTAGCTTAATTCATCAAAAAAAAGGCATCTCACATTTCTCTCTGGCGTTTCCTCATTAAGAATGCTCTTAAATTATATATTGAAATCTCAAGAACACAAACTACAACTGAAAGTTCACACTCCCACAGAGACACACTCATGCCCATGCTTTGATACACCAATCCCAACGAAGCAGTGCCTGAAGTGCTGCGTGAGGAGTACCCAAAAGCAAGGCTATAGCTATAAATCGCACAAAAAGGTGACCTGTCCTGCCGCTGAACCCTCAGCCTTCCTTTCCTCTGCTACACCTGACTATTCTTAATAAGAAGTTCCACAAGAACAGTACCTCTAGACTTTCATTGTATGGAGTAAGCAGTCATATAAAACCCTATAAAAAAAACTTTGCAATTACATTTTAGGTCAGATTAATTCCTTCTATTCAAATTTTAGGACATCACTCTCATAGTCAAAGTACTGTCCTACTACTCCTCAGAAGGTCTGATCATTTTATCCCATTAATTGTGAATACTGTTACGCATCCAAGATCAGAATCCACTGTAAAACTGCTAATTCCTTCGCTCTGCCAGCTGTGGGCTGCCACATCACATCTATCACATTTCACCTAGAAATCCGTAGGTTCAGAACTGGTTATATTTTAATTATCACAACTAAAGAGTTTTTGTTCCATGCTGAATTGAAACAGTTTTATCTTTGCACAGGACTGAAAATTCTCATCAATGCTTTCACAAGGCAGAATTAATACAAGTTTACACAGTTTAAACTCACTTAAAAAATTACAAAATAATCAAGGTAAAAGCTGTGGAGGCAAAAGTGAGAAATTTTTAAAGACATGGAGATTTCAACCCGGTGTCATCACCAGGAGTTCGAGAGAAGGCAGTGCACGGATAACTCGTGCCCAGACACCGCCAAGAACCATTGCACAAGAGTCAAAACGTTTACAGCTGAGCATGCAGCAGAAGTCTGTTCTCCTCATCTGCTACTCACAGTATAAAGGGCACCCAACAGTCCTGATCATGTATGATTGGACCAAAACCAGCCTTGCTCTCCATCAGGTCCCCTAAACTCCTCCCTCCGACGTGACACTGGCTGCGGATTGAAGAAACGGTGGAGAGCGGGAGCTGCGTTTTCAGCTGAGACTTTGGAGAACGCTCCGAGGCGGACAGACAGGACCTCGTGCGCAGACCTATGCTTCCTGACCTCACTGCCCACGTAAAACTGCATTGCAACACGTCGAAAGCGACTGCAGTTGGCCTCGGTACAGTCTACAAACAGTGATTTATCAACATGGTATGCTTTATTGAAAGTTGAACAAGTGCAACAGTTAAATACATTGACGTGTTACAACCGTTTAGAGAACATGCACAAAAACATAATGCATACTACTATACAGAGCATATGCAAAAAATCCATACTGGGAAATCCAATTTTTTTTTTTTTCTTTTAGTTTTTTTTTTAAACTTCTTTGCTAGCAGGGTTTGATAATTTCTGGAGTGGTTTTTCCTGTCTCGAACCAAACTACAATGAACAAAGATTTACTTCAAGATAATCAGCAGCCAGGGAACTTCAGAAGTTACACAAACAGCATAAATCTGCCAAATTCTGAACAGTTGCGTAGGTGCATTCTTATTTATGTAGCATAAAAAAAACCCCAAACAAACAAACAAAAAAAAACTTCCCAAACTTCTTCAGATCAGCCAATGAAACAACTAAACTTCAATCTGTACAACCTAAATAGTTACAGTTTTCTATTTTACAAAGTAATTACACTAAATACACAAATATACAGTAGGCAAGTAACCTTCATTGTAATTATCCTATGACCCAACTGTACGTCACCTTCCTGCTCTCTCTCTCTATAATACAGCTTTATGCACCTGTCCACTGCTTCAGAAAACGGTGCAAATATTTGCACTTAAGGTTTCAGGTGACAATGAAGTGTTAAACACTGAATTTACCTTTCTCCCTCTTCCTGTTAAGATCCTATGCACCAGTCCTCACTTTGGAACCCCAGTGCGCTATGGGGGATTTAGCCATCACTTTTTACTCCAGTCTATTTCTTCATATTTCCAAGCTCGAAAAGCACTTGTATCAGTTATATCACTGGATGAGTGGTAGATTTAAAAACAAACCAAAAAAATTCAGGCATGCAGCTTCATTTCTCAGCCATTTGCAGAAGCTGCTCAAGTCCCCAGTGTACTTGTGCTAATTCTCTGGATGAAGTTTGTTTTATTCAATCAACCTAAGAACAAAGACTCCTTCAAGCCAAAGGGGGAAGGGAGGGAAGAGAGAGACAGATGAGTGCATAATACAGGGGCGGGGAGGGGGGAGAAGCCTCTCCTGATGTGTGCAGGGCATGGAGTCCTCAGTCTGGGTTGCAGTGTGCATTGAAATGGATGAAGGGTGGCTGTGGCAAATGCCCACTAGTCCTTCTCGCTCTGGGCAGTCCAGAGGCCGGCGATCACGATGGCAATGACATCTGCAACTATGCTGAAGGCCCTGACCCCTGTGATGCCGGCTGAGCAGGCTGCTGTGTCGTCCCTTGTGACTGGGAAGAGGAAGGCGGGGAACCAGTCTGCAGCTGTGCTTGGAACTGGGCGAGCTGCTCCGGGCTGGCGAGTGTTTTTAGCAGAGTGTTTTCTTGCTCCAGCTGGGAGTTCTTCTCTATCAGCTCTTTGATTTGTTCTTTGAGGACCTCCACTTCCTCTCTTACCGCATACATCAAGTGACTCTTCACCAGATCCTGAAACGCAGAGCGGAGCATGTGTTAGGAAAGCCGCCCAACGCCAGGCCCGGGCTCCCACTCGGCTCAGCTGGAG
>NW_010254184.1:0-891 GCF_000690775.1 Eurypyga helias
AAACTAAAATAAACACCGACCCCCCAGGAGCGCTCCCTCGCTCTGGCATGGCAAGAGGAACTGCACCGGATTTTCGTTTCAAGGGTGTGGCCATAAAATTGAAGCTTTTTGTATTACTGAGAAGTAGCATAGCAGGTTGAAAGCGGAGATTTCCAGGTATCATGAGAGGACTGACCCTAAAATTCCAAGTATCGGCAGTGAAGAGGTGTAAGTTTAATCCTGGCCAGCAGCTAAGCACCATGCAGCCACTCGTTCATCTTCTCCGGTGGAGGAGGATCAGAGGAAAATACAAGGAAACTAGTGAGTTGAGATAAGAACAATTTAATAATTGAATATAAATTAATAAAATAATAGAGAAGCTTCTTGTAGCGAAGAAGCTGGGAACACAGGGCGAGTATCTGAAATGGGAAAAACTAATTGGCTTGGTATAAACATTCCTTAGCAACAACTAAAAACAATAGTGTGTTATCAATATTCTTCTCAGCGCAAATCCAAAACACAGCCTCATAATAGCTACTGTGAAGAATATTAACTCTGTCCCAACTAAAGCCACAAAACGAAACAGAGTTTGTGGTAAATAGTCATTTGCTGGAAACGGGGCTTTTATCTTCTGTTCATATGTAGTGCTGGGGAGTTCTGGTGTCTTTATAAACTCTGATTACAATAATACCAGTAATAGGCTAATACTAGCAACAATACTAATCTGCATGCTTACTGTTGTACGTAAAGAAATGGAGTCTTTTTATTTTTTTCTAAAGCCTGTGACTATTTTCTTCTTCAGTCTTCTATCCTTTAAATTACTGGAGCATTCATAGATGGGTACAGATTTGATATTAAAGCCCAGTAGTTTAGACCTGTTCGTGATGAGAGAGCTGGAGCACCTCTGCTATG
>NW_010254185.1:0-12983 GCF_000690775.1 Eurypyga helias
CCCCCCGGCTCTGTCAGCAGCCTTCTCCTTTGGAGAGGTCCGGGTGATGCCAGTGCTACCAGGAGAGACAGGGCTCAGCTGGGAGGCAGCTGACAGCCGCCCTGGGATGCTGCCCCCCTCTCCCGCAGCTCTGTGCCCTTCCCTGCCCTCCCACAGCAGGACAGCGGAGGTGTCACAATTTGCCCATGGGAAGCAACAGGGTTGCTGCTACCAGCTTCGGTGGGTGCTGACAGATCAGGCCCCACACCCACTGGGATGCTGAGGAGACACCAGCTCATCTCATTCCTCACAAGGCTTAGCTCCAGGCATGGAGTCTGTTATCCCAAAAATGTGGTCTTGGTTATGAACGGCACAACCATGTCACACCCAGAGCAGCCATGTGCTGGCTGCTGCGGTGGCCAAGAAACAGGACACTGAGCTCCAAACCCAATGACTGACAATACAAGACGTCACATCTTGTGCTGAAGCCCCGTGTCCCTGGCTGGTGCTGGGAAGGCTCCAGCTCAGCTAGTTCAGCCCTCAGGACAAGCCCAAGCAGAGATCCGTCAGCAGAGGACATGCTGCATGGTAGGGTCCCCCCATCCTGCTTCCCAAGGACTTGCTCCCAGCGGAAATGAAACGCAGCTCGAGTGTCCAGAGAGAAGCACTGCGAGCAGAGGCACGTACAGAAAACGCATGCACACGTGGCAGAGGGAAGAGACAGGGAAGGATGAACACACTGAGACAAGACAGAGAAGGATGAACTCAGGTCTTTTTTCATTTTCTACACTTATTTTTATTAGACAGATGAATGCATGGAAGCGATGGCCAAGAAACAAAACATACTGCTCTGATTTCTAATGGAAACAAACAATTTCTTGGCTGGCACAAAGCAGAGTTCAGCTTGTACCACGGTCACACTTTGTACCAGGCGACCTTCTTCTCCAGGGACTGAGCAGCAAGGGACCGAGGAGCGGTATGCTGGGTCGTGCCAGCTTAGCCAGCCCGTTAGCAGAACGGAGCCGGCTTCTGCCAGTGCGGGACTGGGATTTCACAAGCACAGGGACTCCAGAGCGTGCAGCATTAAGCCACATCGGGGTACAGCGATGCAAAGCCAAGATGATGAAAAATCAGAGAAAGGCATGGATAGAGAGAACATAAAAAGCAAAGCTGCAGACAAAACAGAAGTAGAATCAGAGGGACTGACTGGAACACACAGATTTGTTATTTATTATTTATACCCTGACTTGATCTTCCACATGTTCCTCCTACACACTGGCAATCCCACCATGCTCAGTGCTCCATGTTACACAAACCCTGAAGAGACTGTAGAGCTCATCACATCCAAGTAGCTTTGGACCAACCCTGCCAAGTCCTTGAGCATCCTTCAGTGCTCTTATGTCAAGGTAAGCTGATGGTGCTCAGTACCTCGCTCAAAAAAGTTGTTTTTCTAAGCAGAATTGAAAAATTCATGGTCTGAGCCAGTCCACCCTTACGACACTGCAAAACTTGCCATTGCTTTCACTGGGAATAGGAGCAGAGAGTTAGCAAGCGGACCCTGACATCAGAGCAAAGGACTCATGCAACTCGGTTTCAATTCCCCTAAGAAGGTTTATCACCGTTGGGTTAACGGAGGTCATGAAAATCTCCCCAGCTCAGCTGTGAAACGAAGGAGGCTCTGCAGTGATACCACATCAGACCACGCTGCCCAGGTTCTACCTCTGATAACACGCACAAGGAGGGCGAGAATCTCTGTTCAAAGCTGTTCAGAACACAGCTATCACCTGGATACCTCCCTGCTTGCAAGCGGTTGGTCTGCATACCCACCGGTACCCAAGGGCTCCCACTCCCATCCAGCTTCATCTCCCCTTTCCTGTAAAATCATACCAGGAGTAGAAAGGGATGAATAATACAAACCGGAGTGAAGAAGCTTCCCGGACATCAGTGCTTCCCACCCAGTCCCTCTGCTTCCCCTAAATTTTAACAAACAAGCTTTTCTGCCCCCTCCAATTCCCTTTACGGGGCTTAGCAGGAATCTTGCCACTTCTGGTAATCATTGGCCTGGTCCAGCCACACTGGGATTTCCCAGCAAAGCCTGGAATCTCCCTGAGCTCTTTAGCACTAACGTAGCATTTTAGGTTGCTTCACTCTAAAGAGCAAATGAAAAAAACCCACTACTTAAAGTTGGAATCAGCTCTTACCACCTCTGCCCTGGTTCCTCCTTGCCTCTGGGCTACAGGCCAGGGACAACCGGAACTACCTCCTGTTCGGTTTTTTAACAACAGAAAGTAGAAGAGCAGGAAAAAGACAAGACAAGAGGTAGGCTGGATTTGATAAGAGACACAAAGCCAGAGCTGCATCTCAGCCCTCTTGTGAGAGACGGCACTAGGCCTGCACAGCTAGCCCTGCGTGCCCAGGAGTCACCCGGAGAGCAGAGCTTTCCCCTGACCATCTCCAACGTGCCCGAGGGGCTTGGGAGTGTCACTGAAACTCAAAGGGTCAACTAAACCCTCAGAAATGCCCATCCTACCATTCTTACAAGAAGTCTACCCCACTCTTCTGCCTGTGGCTGCTTTGCCCTCCTAGGAGCTGCAGGGTACTTGAAGTGAGGGGTGCACTCCTCTGGGGGGGTGCCCAGGGGTGCGCATCCCCCCGGGAGGATGGCCGCCAGCGTGGATGCGTTGTGAGGTGCACCGCCTCGCTGTCCTCCCTGCCAGGTCGCCCCCCCTGCTCCGAGGAAGGCCGATTTGGACCCAAAGGATTGGAATGGCAGAGCTGTACTCTGCCTTGTGCCATCCCAGCTCCTGGAGGAGCAGGAGGCAGGGAGAGGCTGAAGGCATCCCCGCCCCGAGGGGTGCAGGGAGGGAGCTGGGGCCCTGCACCCCGAGTCCGACACAGGCAGCAGCCTGACTCCCGCAGCACCCCCATGCCTGACATGCCTGGGAAGTGACATCTGCTGCTCCAGAAGCCATGGCAACGTGCAGGAAGCAGGCTGCTGGCAGAGCCGGCCTGGGAAACCTAAAGCAGTACTGACACCTTGAGGAAGGGAAAACGAAGCTCAACACATCAGCCTCGGCTTGTCTTTTCCCTGCGGGGCTCAGAGCCTACTTGGGAGGTTCCTTCTGGAGCTGGCTCCTGCGATCCAGCTTGCTCATGACCTGCGTGATGTCCACAGTCGTGGCGGCTTCTCTGGCTTTGGCCTCTTCCTCCTGCTGCCTCAGGATGACGGGGCTGGGGCTGGAGCGGAGGTGACGGCGTCCGAACGGGAAAGCGGAGCTGGGCACAGAGCGAGAGAAGAAGCAGGGCGTTACTGAAACGTAGAAGGGCACCAAAACCTCACCCCTGGTAAGCAGATTTACCAGAGAGCTCAGGCAGGGACAGACGTGCCACCGTCGCCCGCACAAGAAGGAAGGGCAAAGGGGGACAAGGTGGTTCAAAGCAGGACACAGTGACTCAGTGCCACCCATCAGCTACAGAACTGCTGAAAGCATAAAGCCAGTCCCATTCCTTGTCCCCACGAGGGATGACAGAGCCAGGAAACTCCTTTTGTTGTAAGCGTTTGCACCTTACCAACACTCAGTGTGAAGCCAAACTGCCACCAGTGGAATTTTTTCTAGTGCCCTCAGTAAGATGAAGATAGGGACCAGCATGGGCATTTCTGGTGTCTGTGATGCCCAAAAAAACCACCCACTACCTGCTTCAGCAAATCCATGACCAGCAACAGTAGAAACAAGTGCTAAGCCACCTCTGGGTGAGGTACAAACTCTCTGGTTTAACCAGGATGCTGAGTGCCAAGTAGCGAGTCCCCAGAACAGGCCCTGACAAACACGACGGCAGCCACCAGGATCAGCCAGCACACCCCAGGGACCTGGTGATGTGGGGCTCAGGGAAACACCAACCACACCCCAGGCAAGTCAGCAGGAGGGGTTTTTCCACTGACTCGAAATAGGCTTTAGATGAAACAAGTGTGAAAGTCCATGATTCCTCTTTTCTTGCTCACTGAGTTGACGAGTGGAAGAGGAACAGAGAAAGAAGCACACACCCCGTCCGGCTCTGACATCGCACGCTCAGCTTTGAGAAGCGACTGCAGTTCAAGTGGCCTAAATTTGCCATACAACATTCATTTTGGTTGGGAAAAAGCCACTTTAAGCCTACCTCTTGTACGGCCATCTACCTTGTGCTCCCAAGGAGTGTTTGTTCCCAGCGAAACAAACAAGCAGAGCCCATGGAGGACCCTGCAGTGTCATCTCTGACAGCCAACAGGCAGGAGTTTTCCCATGCCCAGTACACTGTGCTCTCTCCTTCCAGGAAAGGAGGCATGATTAATTCAACAATCACAGCCTTTCTAAGCAGACCCAACAGACAAGGCAGCCGAACGATTGTCGATTCTGCCTGCGTACAAGCCACTTCCAAAAGGCTCACACGTAAACAGCATCATCACTCACAAGGGCAGGCATCTTCTTGGTGAAAAATTTCATTTAATTAGGCAAACATCTAAATCATAGTAATTTTGCTGCAACTCAGGCTTTTTCTACCCTTGCTGCAACAAGAAAAACAAAACCCACAATTACATCCAGTTTCACTTGCCTTTTTTTGACAGCCTCTTGTGGCACAACAGCCTTGGCCAGCATTTCCTTGTATATGGGAGATTTTAAATAGCGGCCATAAGAGTCCTACTAGGAGAAAAGAGAGAAACTGGTAGTTATGGGCTGCAAACACCCATATTAAAATCACCACCAAATACAGCTGCTCGGGAGCCACGGAGGCTGGGAACTGGATAATCTCCCCCGGCAGCCCAAGGGACTTTGCATCTTTCAGGCAAATGTAGCTATTTAAACCAATACCCTTTCATCTTGGTGTAAAATTCTCAGGATTTTCCGCCTTACAATAAAGCTTCCCAGTCAGGATCAAGACCAAAAGGTCTAAACTGAGCTTAGCCCAGGCCAGGGATGTCTCACAGTCCCTACGGGGTGAAGTGCTCATTTTTCAAGTGCTGAACTTCTCAGTAACTGGCAAAAATCAGTGTAGTTCTGCTGCGCTTAGTGTCAGCGTGCATTAGTTGCTGCTCTGGCCCATAATGCTCCTTCCTGTTAAGTGTATTCTGTGTCACTCCTAAGAACCACAGCATCATCAAACAGAATCACAGACTGGTTTGGGTTGGAAGGGACCTTAAAGACCATCCAGTCCCACCCCCTGCCATGGGCAGGGACACCTTCCATAGCCCAGGTTGCTCCAAGCCTCATCCAGCCTGGCCTTGGACACTCCCAGGGATGGGGCATCCACAGCTTCTCTGGGCAACCTGTCCCAGTGCTCCCCACCCTCTGTGGGAAGAAGGAGGAGTTACGGGTTGTTTGGGGTCACCACGATCTAATGAAAGCCATGACACACAGTTTGCTGACATCAGCCCACAGTCTGTTACATCAGTCAGACCTAAAAAAGGGTGTCTGTCAACATAAACACAGCAAAACATGGCGAAAAAAATCTGTAAAACTTGAGATGGGCCACATTTTGGTACAAAACTCACGCAGTTATGTGACAAGGGCTACTAACTTTTCCATCCACTGCTAAAATCCAGTTGGACACAAGCATCCCACCTCAGGGACACGTGTTGTGGCACACAGCGTGGCACTAACCAAATGAAGTTCGTAATAACAGATACTTGTTCAAGCTTTGAAAGAGGTGGTGGCCAAGCTGGGGTCAGAAAGCAGGAATTCCAGCAGACACCTGACGCCCACCACCCTGGGGACTTGCTGCCTTGGAGGGAAGAGGAAGCAGCAAAACACAAAGGCCTGAACCAGTGCTTGCTGAAGTCAGCAGCTTTGAGGGGTTTTCAAACAAACACCACTTGAAAGCCACTGCTGGTGGCACACACAGGCCTGGAAAGGCCCAGAGAACCGGGATCCCCCCCTCAGGTTTTGGAAACAAATAACAAACCTTTTTCATCAGCATGTAAATGTGGGTCTGAGCAGCATCTAGAACATAACGATGAGGATGCTTGAGGCCTTTGACCGTGATGCCCATTGTTGTGCCATCAATGTTAATCCAACGCCTTGCTCCGGGAGCCAGGAAAAGCCTGAAGGAAGAGGAATCAACAGTGCCATTAACACCTGGAGAATGCCTGGAGATTCCTCTGTCTATGCGTGAAAGGAAATGTTCCTTCAGCTCCCCACTACAGTTTGCTGTCCCGGTCTTGGGCAGTCAATGTCCTCTTCAACAGTAGGACATGAAGTCCCTTCCTCTTACACTGTTAACCCACAATATAAACCCAATTTTAGCCTGCTGGAAGCAAAGAGGGTCTCTCTGCTCTCCCCGTGGCATCCCCAAGATCTTTGCTATTCCACACCTCTACTTAAATCCTAAGGCCTAAATGTAAGAGTGGAGAAGAGAGAGGAAAAGTAACTATCTAACAAAACAATAGTTATGTTTTCACCTTCAAAAGCTCCTTTCCTACATGGGGACATAAGACAGGCATGTTTGATGGCAGCTTACAATGAAAAGTCTCAGGAATAAATCATTTGGAGAATGACAACACGTGGACAAAGGTGATGGGACTCATGTACCGAGTTTAAGAATGTAAAATTATCACACTCACTTATAAATTTCTTCTGCTTTTTCCTTGACCTTGGACTGGTCTCCATACTTGAGATCCTCACAGGCTTCCCAGAAACTCAGATTCTCTCCTGCACAGCAAGGGCTCCATCAGCAAAGAGTGAGACTGAGGAAAACACAATCCCATTTCCTAACTCCTGAACTGCACCTGTTGGACTCCATACGTGTCGGCCCCAACTCAGTCCCTCCAATTCTTACAGCCTCCTTGAAAATCCCCTTGGGACTGAAGGAGGAAAACAGCTTTCCCCTGCTCCCTGACACCTCCAAGAGCCAGCTCCAGCTCGCCCTGGGCTGTACTTTGTGCCCTGTGCCACTAGATGGTATTGCCTGCCCTGGCTGCACAGCCCTCGCTCCAGTCACTTCGCCCTTGACTTGGTGACTGTCCTGGTCTCAGCTCTGTCACCGTCTTGGCCCACAGCCCTTACTGGGAAGGCATGGATTGCCAGCTCCCTCCGCTGTGCAGCCTAGGCAGGGACACAGCAGACTCACCGCTGAACTCCTTCTTCAGGAAGAGCTGGAAGTTCTGCCGACCCTTCGGATCTCGGATCAGTTCACTGAAATTGAAGGCCCATCGCTCCACGCGCATTCTGGTGGGGATTTCCACTCTGCACGGGTAGAAAACAAACAGCACTGCCAGTTTCATGTGGCCCATCTAATTGGAAGATTAATTAAAACCAAAATGCCCTTTGCTGGAATGCCAAGAGACTTCTCAGCACTCTCTTTTCCAGAATGCTGTAATGAGCTCCTGAAGTCAGCCCACTAAGTAAGCCATAATTAAACAACTTTGTACACAGTGGGATGAGGATTTATCTCGGATTTATGCTGCTCTCACAATGAGGGCCCAGCTTTGCCGGAGGTTTGACTCAGTCCTGTTCTGGAGGAGGCACTGCTTGGTGCCCAAAGCTCTGCTTCTCATAAAGGCATTCTGTGAAGGTATCCTTGGGGGCTGTCTAGTGGGATATCATCACTCTAACAGGATTGCTGCTCTCCAGCGAGAACAGTAATACGTCTGCTTTGCGCCCAGAGATGCCACGGTATAATTAGCAAACACTATCTGAATGGAAAACAAAGGGGGAGCTCAGAGAAGGGATGGACCACCCGTACGTGCCTCCAGACCAAGCTCTCTCCTAAGAAGGCAGCCCAAGGCGTGTCCAAAGATCCAGGGTCAGTAGTTGAACCCTGAATTGCTACACCATTGGCAGCACCTCGTTCAGCTGCCAATGCTAAATGGTTAACACTAAACCAAGTGTTCACCTGAGGGTAACTGGTCATATTCTATGCCTGTGCTAGTAAAAGTGGACCTCACTCATCCAAGGGAGGATTAGACGCACTCAGCAGGGGCTGAGTGCACACTCCCATCATCCATTCAGGAATTTCTGTGATGTTAAGGAAGGCTCCCCCTTGAAGAAGATGCTGGAAGTTCAACATGGAGTATTCCCAAAAGACAGCTGCTTTAGCATGGCCAAGCTGTGTCAGGAAGGGAATGCTTCCCTGCTCATGATCAGAGACCAGACACCATGATGAAATCAGTGGTTCCCTTTCCTAACAGCATAAAGGTCAGTGCAAATCACAAGCTGGCAAAAGAACACAAATGCATACAGTTTTGCATTGAGATCCCAGAACTCAGGGTCATCTGTTATCCAGGGGTTGCTGGGGAGACAGCCAGACAGGATAGGATCATTGGAGAGGAACTGCTCAGAGTACTTCACAAGCCTGCAAGAAAAGCCAACAAAATCAACACATTAACTTGCAATCAGACCCATCACAACTCAATAAATGGTTGCACAGACTATAGATATCCTCAGAGCTGCGGCGCTATCAGCACAGGGGTCTGGAATGGCTCCCCCCTTACTAGAAAAATCGATTCATTAGCTCAATTAATCTTTTCCATTTCCCAAACTGTCATATCCTGAGTTTCTTTCAAAGCAGCGATTTTGTCAGCTCGAGTTCAGGGAGATAGAAGCCTCCTCCATTACCCCCTTTTGCCTCTCCATTTCAAGGAGTTGGGACCAAGCCCCCAACGGCTTCTGTCTCCTTCTCCAGGCAAAGGCCGGGTCCTGCACCATTTTGTGTCACACATTCCAGAGAGGAAAGTGCCAGAGAAGAGGAAAGCAAGTGCTGGATTCGCCCAGGTGGGTTCTCCGCAGCCTTCCCACAGGGCATGGGAGAGCCGAGGGAGCCCTGGGAGAGGCGAGGGAGAGCTGAGGGCACATCCCGGCTTCTCCTTTCCTCCGCTCACCTACCGCACGGCCCATTCCTCTGCAAATGACTCCGAGGGCTTGGCACAAAGCAAAAATGTCTCTGTCCTAGCAGGAACCAGACAAACACTTTTCCTACCTCCTAAGCTGGCCAGACTTGTAATTACAACCGATTTCACTAATGTCCTGGAATTTTAGCTTTCTCCTCCCTTTTTCGTTCTTGAAAAAAATCATCTGGTTTTTGCATTTAAAATTCCTCCCAGGCCAAACTGCTTTCATGTGCTCAAAGCTGGGATCACACTGTCCAAGGACCCGTTGCTAACGGGCACCCTGGCACAGATCCTGCGATTATACACTGCTGCTGCACAAAGCATACCACAGGTTTGGCACAGACGTGCTCGATCCTATCTGCTCACTGGAAATGCCAAGGCATTCAGCACCTGCATAATGCACTCCAATCCATTTATTCTAATCGAGTTACAAATCTAAACCTGTCAACTCAGGTAATATTGCTGTGTCAGTTTAATGATTAATGCTTTGCAGCTCCTCCTAAATCAATGCAATGCTCTGATGCATGAACACTGTCTAGTTGCTGCTCTTAACCTCATCAATAATAATTTGATTTGGACCCAGTCCTGCAGCTGAGATGGAAATCCAAATTTCCTGAGAATTTTTTGATGTAGGCAATAGGCATTATCCATCAGAAGACTAGGACTAATGTGTGAAAAGCTCCATTGCCAAACTATTAAACACCACAAAAATCCTGGCAGGTAGTCAGGTGTCCCCAGCTCCAGCTCACAGATTGGAAAATTGAGGCAGGAGAGATTTAAGTGACCTGGGAGTCAGTGACAGATGAAATGAGCAGAACTGCTGGTGCCTTGCAAGTTGTGGTTTTCAGAAGACAGGACAGATTCCCAGACTCCTTCCATTTCAGTCATCCAGGACTGTCTCCCAGGGAACAGGCCTGAGCACCTCACTTGTCTCAGATTCGATATGGATCTCTGGGTGGCAATGACTGTAAAACAGAGTGGTGGAGTGGACTGTACGTCTAGGCAACTGGCCAGCACACAAGATTCCAGGTAAGAAATGCCTGTGGCAAACACACTAATGATTAATGCTCAGACTGGGAGCTTTGCACTTAATTGGCTTCATCATGAATCTGATCAGGAAACACTCCCACCGAGAAGAGGAATTGCTAATTAATTGCTTGGACTTTCACCAAAAGGCATGTGTTCATAATACAGAACAACCAGAGCCTTCCCCAGCTCTGCTGCCTTCTGCTGAGCATCACCATGCGTGCAGGAACACTCACTGGCTCCCCGCAGGCTGGGGAGCAGGGACAGGAGCGTCAGTCTGTCCACACTGGTTACTCCTGCACAGCACGGACATGCTGCTGCATCCCCATCTCTCTGGAAGTGTCCAAGGCCAGGCTGGATGAGGCTTGGAGCAACCTGGTCTAGTGGAAGGTGTCCCTGCCCATGGCAGGGGGTTGGGACTGGATGGGCTTTGAGGTCCCTTCCAACCCAAATCATTCTAGGATCCTCTACGAGCCTCCACACAGCTGCTTTGCCAGACTGCAGAGCTGTGCTGGGTCCCAAGCGCCACAGTCCAGCCCTGACCAGTCTGAACACGTCTGGATTTCAGAAGGAATCTCAACCGAGAGGCTGGCGCTGCTCTGCAGACATTCGTAACAAAGCTCTAAGGGAGCCTCTTTATCATCACTGGGACTCTGGTCCCTCCTCTGCCCTGTGCCTCCTGGCCCAGGCAACACGCAGCCCAGACAGCACGAACAACACTGTGTGTGGCCACCACGTCGCTTCCCCTGACCGAGTCACCAGCTGCCAGAGCAGAGAGCTTAATCATCCCATTAGGAGATGTGTGTTGAACACTAATTATTGTGTGGACAGAAGGAAATCAGGACTTACCCTCCAAGAGAGACAGAAGATTTCACTCTGGGCTTCATGATGGCCTGCTGGTAGTACATGATCTGAGGGGGATCAGACACATCCATGGTCAGGAGCATAGAGATGGCAAGACAAGGCTGCGTCTATCTCAACCTCAGACATGCCCTCTCCCAGGTAGCAAGGCTAACTACAACAAGGACTGCTTCTTCCCTAATTATTGGATGTCCAAGGAATCAGAGGATCCCTAAACTGTCCCAGTAAAATGGCTGTTTTCACCGAGCTTACTGCAAATGTCAGAAGAGCATTTTGCAATGTGCAAGTAATTAAAAAGCACTCCCTGTGCTATATAAAAATTGGGTAATAGCTACCATTCCAGGCACCTACAAATGCTCTGGATGATTTAGCATGTAATTACCATTGATCCTTGGCTGTCTCTGCACTGGCGCCACTGGATGCATCTCCTGTGATTTCCCCACCACTAATTCTGACCTATTGGATTTTAGCCCCGGTGTCTGTCCTTGCCTGAGCCTCCCCGTCACTGGGAGAGCTGCTGGCTGCCTGCAGCGGCGGGTGCGGAGGCAGGAAACATCCTGGGAGCACACTGACCAAAAGCTCCATGGGGCAGAGACTCCGCCAGCCAACCCCAGGCGTTGTTAAAACAGTTCATCCCCTCCAGAGGGGGCTTTGAGCCCCCATGCAACACTGATGTAAGCAGCATCCATGGGAAGAACACCTAGAAGTGAGGGAAGGACCACTTACCTCCCTCCTATAAACATCCATCGTTTTTTTCTGCAAAATAAAGAAACAAAAGTCATTACATTGGGATGGGTGCTTTCACTTGCCTGTTCTGAGATGTGAAAACACCGCTGCAGGGCTGCTGTTGTGCAGCGCTCTCCAATTAATTCTCATTACAATTAAAATCAAGCACAGCAGCTCAGCTAATCAGGGTATCATCAAAGCTAAGAGCATCCACACACCGTAAATCGTTCCATTAGCTGTATTTACTGTTAGCATTGCTTCTTCCATCACAGGCTGCCTGTATGCCTTCAATTAAGGGGTTATTCTAATGGAGCTAAAATAGATTCGTTTACGAGACACAGATTAGATCATTCAATATTAGCTAAAGGAGACAGGAACCAACACATTGCAAAATATAAACACCACAATTAAAAGCCTCAGAAGCAGTATCTGCTGTGTGAAGGGTGCTTACGCTGTGATTTGAATAATTCTGACTATGCTACATGTCATCCACAAATGAGCAAGCAATTGAAGGCAAGAAAATTAACTGCAGGGTGTTTATTCACACAGCTTCCTTTGAAGCACAGTTACTTTCTTTGAGGTGAACTTGAGGAGGGAGAAGGAAAGGCAGGCTAAGTCAGGGATGCTCCCAGCAAGCCTTTCAAGGTTTATGCAGGGTTTCAGTTCATCTCCCGTTTTAGCCAACAAGATCTGCACCCCAGAATTACTCTATCAAACCAACCCTGTGGCAGACACCTTGGTGAGGTGCAGTTTGTGAGCGATGAGGGATGAAGCATCTGGTACCGAGTGCCACAGGCAGCCTACTTCTCCCTTCTTCTCCCCAGAGAACCTGTGCCCTGAGCTGCCCCTGTTTTGGGAAAAGCAGCACGCTCTCCCAGGGCTGCGCTGTGAGGGCACTACCGCGGGGACACTAGTGCAGACCTGCTTTTGCATTTTAACCTAGTCAGGCTCAGGAGGGAGAAACTACCTATAAACGGAAGAAAAATACGTACGTTTTGCTGCAACTTGGTTCGTTTTGAGAGGGAGCACTCACCATTTCAGCAGCAGGAGCCAGATATGCAGCAGATCAGCCAATCTGTACAGTACTACCATGAAACCAGCCCGTCTGATTCTAACACAAACCTAGCCTGAGCAGTGTAGCACTAACAGAAATCCTCACTGTGGCATTGCGAAGGGAGAAAGCTTTTTCTGCTGGAAAAAATCACAACCAGCTCTGAAGGACTGCAGTGCACATCATCTCAGCGGGGACAAACGGGAAAGCAAACAGGAGATGCACCAGCAGCGATGCTCTGCCGGCCACACAGAAAGAACTGCGTGCGAGGGGGTAAGGAAAAAGCTCTTGGACAACAGGATCACTGGTCACAGGGCTATACAGCCTCCCTTGATGATTCAAAGCCTCCGGAGACACCTTATAAATGATGGAGGACACACGGACTACAGAACAGCTTTTCACCCTGTAGCTGGACCCCTCATGCCCGGCCAGCTTCCACGCGGGCACCACTTCTTCCCCCCATTTCTACAGTGCCATCAGCGG
>NW_010254185.1:13001-14434 GCF_000690775.1 Eurypyga helias
GACTGTAGAAATGGGAGGCAAAATAAAAAATAAAAACCACCTGCTGGTGCAGAGAAACTCACACCATATACTGTCCTAGAAGTGTCCTCTCTAGAGAGCTTTGGTTTTGTTTCAGGCCAGCTATTTCCTGCACAACAGGAGTTCACTGTCTCCTTGGGGAACCTGAGATACAAACCAGGCCCCATCAGATTTACAAGTGCCAGCTGAACTGCTCCATGCAAAATAAAAAATAAAAACCACCTGCTGGTGCAGAGAAACTCACACCATATACTGTCCTAGAAGTGTCCTCTCTAGAGAGCTTTGGTTTTGTTTCAGGCCAGCTATTTCCTGCACAACAGGAGTTCACTGTCTCCTTGGGGAACCTGAGATACAAACCAGGCCCCATCAGATTTACAAGTGCCAGCTGAACTGCTCCATTTGATGGAACTTAAGCATGGCTAGGGCATTTACTTTAGGAAAAATCAACACATTCAAATCATTAGGTGGCTTTAAAGGGCTCCTTTCTTCCTCTGTTTTGCCAAGTGGGTGCCTCAGACAGGCCTGGTGCAGTGGGGCAAGGAGAGGTGGATGCTGGCACAATGGCTTGAAGGCAGCTCACGTTGTAGTCAAGTTGTGTTATCTTCTACAGGGGTCTTAAAGGCAGCACACCACACACACACAGACAAACAGCTGGTGGGAGAGAGAAAAAGAGCCCAGTAAGTTAAATGTTACGTAGAGCAAGAAAGGCCACAATCAAACTGCCATCACTACAGAAAAATTATGTGGGCAAGTAAAAAACAAAGTTAATGCCATGTCTGCAAACAGGGCAAGAGTTTTTTGAAAGCACGTCCTACACCAGAGATGCCCTCCTGCCACAGGGCAGCCGGTCCTGGGAAAGCCAAGGGGCTTTGGTGGGGTGCTCCAGGGTGGGGAGGGGATTTGCCAAGGCTCGCACAGAAAGGGGCTGTGGCACGAGAGGGGCAGAGCATCCCTGCGGCCTGGCACGCACTGGGTCAGATAGGAGCCCAGCACTGAACACCCTCTTGAGGGCTGCAGGTGTGCTGGCTGTGCTCAGCCCTTTCCAGTTCTCAAATCCCCAGTAACGGGGAAGGATCTCGGCTATTTCACCCCAGAGCTGCACATCATTTCATTTCCTTTTTCCCCACAGTGCTCCCATCACCAGTTTCCCGCTTCCACCTCGAATACTCTCCATATCCTACTGAGCACTGCCAGTTGTCCCCACCATCCTTACCCGGGATACCGAGAGCAGCAACGCCAAAGGGCTCTGTACCACCCAGCCACCCTCCTTCATTTGGAAGGAAATAATATTTGGAACAAAAGAGTTATTTCTTATAATGAGATTAATTTTGCAATGCCCTTAATAAGTGACTGATGGCAATTACCGCGGATAAGCTCCCCAGCCCTGCAGACTTCAAATCAAAACGGCAATTAGG
>NW_010254185.1:14488-15144 GCF_000690775.1 Eurypyga helias
CTCCTCCCCGATACCCAGACACCCTGCCCAGCCTTGTCACACTCCCCTGCCTCGGCCACCAAGCTCAGCTGGGAGGCAGCCAGGACCTGCTCAAGAGCCCTGCCTGGAGCCGAGCCACACGGCTGAAGCCACGAGCTCCGACCGGAGCTGGGACATCTGCGTACTTCCAGCTAACCATTCACACGGACCTCTCTGCTCTCAGCGTGGGTCTTCCTGACCACACTGCAGAGAGAACGGTCGTTATGTTTTTGCCTGTCTGACCACATTCAGTGTTTACAGAGGCCATAAACAGCTGGACAGCAGCTTGGGTGTGTTATGCCCAGATGGAGCTTGAAGAACAAGCACAAGCCACTGATATCCAGAGCGCATTTTGGACCAGGGCACTGCAAATCATGCCCACACTCTGCCCCGAGTGCTGTATCATGCTCTGTCCGTGCATGCAGCGTGTTAAGCTGCAAGGACAGCCATGAGGATCCTGCACAGAGCACCAGCTGCCGAGCACAGGGCAGTGCCAGCGCAGCTCAGCCTCCCTCCCTCTTGCAGAAACCTGTGGGTGCTGCCTCTCTGACACTGCAGTGGCAAACGGCCCTCCAGCACGCACACAGCTCTGCTTCTGCACACATGAACACCCCTTCTGGGGTGCAGATGCGGGCCTT
>NW_010254185.1:15161-16932 GCF_000690775.1 Eurypyga helias
AGCTGGGAGCCCCACATGCCAGAGGCAAAGTCTGAGTCTGGTGTAAGATCATCTCAACATGCATCTCCACTGTGCCATCCTTCCAGCCCAACAGCTGGAAATCGGACCTGTAGCGGTCCATATGTCCAGTTTTGTTCAAATTGCTGGTTGTCCCCTGTCTTGTTTATCTGCTTCTGATGCTGTTATTTTAAAAGATGCGATGGATGCAGCAGAAGTTATGTGTTTAGCAGGCAGCCAGACAGAGCTCTATGAAATTAAAGGCCAGCAATAACAATGATGATCTGTGGCTGATTTGCCGCATACAACAAGCCAGGGCAGTTCATGCAGCAGTCTCCGGATCTAGCACAGTGGTTTTGGCTAAGCTAACGCACCTTTTAGAGAGGGTCTGTGGTTCCAGAAAGCAAAAGCTGAGTGGGTACCTGCAGGAGAGCCAGCAGGCTCTGGCAGTTGCCTGGTAACTCACTGAGCAGCAAAGCTCCATCAGGAACCGATAACAAAAGGCTACGGCATCTCTTAATTAGGTGTTCAGTGGACAGCTACTTCTGCCTTACTCCTGCCCAACTGCAACTCCCAACTCACTAGAACAGCGAGGGATGTTCATGGGTCAGTAATAAAAGTCCCTTTCAAAGGAGTGTGATGTTTGGCCAAGCACCTGTTTGTCCACCCCGGAGGACTTTATCAATTAGGGAGAGAGCGGCGCACCAAAGGGTCTGCAGCAAGTGAGAGAGAGATGCTCACACCAATATCAGCTTCACAGAAGTAATTCTGGTGTCAAAAATCAATTATCACCAGGATTATTTTCTTTGTCAGCTGTCAAGATAAAAACCAACTAATTGGCTAACAAAGTGAAACGAGATTGAGCAGGAAGAGAGACCCAAATGAAATAAAGGGGCGCTGGATTCATGCACTTATCTTCTGCTCTCATCGTGTCACCTGTGTCAGAGCCAGAGGCTCCGTGAGTGGGAGCAGTCTGCAGAAAGAAAAGCTGCTTGCCCAAGGGTGGCTGGCTCTCTGCGGGCTTTTGGCTGCCTCGTGTTATCCGTCCTTCCTTCAAACACAAAAAGAGGAGCAAGAAGAACACTCCCTGTTCTCTCGGCCCCCAGAGAGGAGACACAGCTCGGCGACCAGCATAAAGGAGAATGACACTGGGCACCCCAGAGCTGGTGTCCTTTGGCTCCAGCCCTCCTCAGCCTCTGCTGACGGGGGAAACCGGCCATCTCTCCTACATCCGGGGTGGGAACTGAACAGAGATGCCTCAGCTCACATCCTCTGGGCAACCAAGCAGCTAGCTACGGGCTTTCAGACTGTTTGCAAACCTAGAATCTCCTTACAATGTCAGCTGTAAAGCTGGGGGTGAGAAGTTGGCTTACTCCTCTTTTCCACCCCCACTCCCTTTCCTCCACAATTTTTTTTTTTTTTAAAGGCTTTCAGCAGCTGCTACTTACAGCAAGAAAAAATAAAATACACCCCAAACCTACATTTTGCTCATTTTCAGTCTCTATAGCAACAGAACACAGTTGGCCAAAGCAATTATCCTACCTCTGGCTGCTGAGATGTTTAAAGGCTGTTACAAAAATGGGAAGTTGTGGGAATACAGTGAGTGCGATGGCAGGATCATTTGCATTTAATTGTTGAGAGGCACTTCGACACCATCAAGTGCACAATTGCAACATCGCTTAAAAGGATGATCGAGAAGGAGAAGAGCAGCTCCAGCTCCTCACTCACTGACAGGATAAGGCGATCCCCTGCTTGTTGTGGGCAAAAAACCACC
>NW_010254185.1:16948-31267 GCF_000690775.1 Eurypyga helias
GCCAGGCTGGATGAGGCTTGGAGCACCCTGGGCTATGGAAGGTGTCCCTGCCCATGGCAGGGGGTGGGATTGGGTGGGCATTAAGGTCCCTCCCAAGCCAAGCCATTCTGTGATTCTATGACTGAACCAGTCCCACCCAGTTACAGCCTCCATAGTCGTCCGTTCCTTTATGGTCTAACTATAAGACATGCGTTCTTCCGCAACATATTGTGGGTCCTGTCCACACAGCAACTCCTCCATCTTCTTAGCACACATTACGCTTTTGGAGGTACTTTATGCTTTTTTGGAGGTTTTTAAACCTGGATCATTCCTCTGATCCTTTACATCCCACAGTTCCCCCCTCCACAGTCCATTCACCACTAATAAAAAGGCAGCAACAAGCATCCGGAGGTAGAGGATTCCTTAATTCAGCTTCACCAGCAGAGAAAACACGTCCTGTAGCTAAACACTCACACTAACTGGTGCGGCAAGAAAGCTGACAAAGTATTTTCAAGGCAAAAGATGCTGCCAGAGCCGGTTTTGAGGGCCCCACACCCCAGACAATGAGAGGGCTTCAACTCCTGGCCCGTTTGGCTCACAGGGCTGAGCTGACTTGCTCAGCCTGTGGTGCCCAAAAAACCAGAGTCCCAGGGACATTGTCTGGGTCTTCCCAAACAAATTCAGTAGGTGGGAAAAAACCAAAACCAACTGTCTCACCTGGTTTACCTTATTTTCATTGGGATCCGTTACGCGGTCTAATCCATAATCTAGGACGTCTAGCATGCCGGGCTGTTAGGAACATGAAACATCAAAAGCTTTGTAACTCATTTGTTTCATAGTTTGTGGTTCACATGAACGCAGAGGAGAGCCCCGAGCCCCAGAGGGCTCCACTGCCAGCAGCTCCCAGCCAGCAGTGCCCCAGGGCAGCTCTGCCCCCCAAATCTGGCAACAGTTCCCTGCGAGCAGGGGCGCTACAGCCAGCCCTCCCTGCCTTGCACCTTTGAGAGCAACCAGGGAGAAAGGTGTGGGCTTGGGGCAGGCCTGGGCTGACCCAAGGAGAAGGGACAGGGTGCACGACAAAGAGGCTGTGCCCACTCCATGCCCTTAGCCTGCAGGACTTTGTCCCAGGAGGCTGCAGGGAGGGCACCCCCGAGGCACTAAAGCCACTTGCTGACACCTCTACTTACAGGAGTTCGGTTCACGAGCCAGTAGGCTCTCTCCTGGCAGTCCAGGGCGTATCTGTCCGCCTTCTTCCGCTCCTTCCCTGCCCTGCAAAGCCAAGAACAGGGGAATTCATTAATTTTGTTCTAAAACCAGTGGGATGAGAAAAGAGACCTTCAGTCTCCCCTGCCCCAGGGATCCCAGCCTGACTGTGTGATGCTCTGATGCAGCCCCCTGACCACACCTTACCCCCGTTATTAAGGGCTGCAGATCCTACTGTTCACATGGCCACACAGGACTGGAGCTTTTGAGAAATCATCGTCCTGAGCTCAGCTGGGAGCAGACACATCCTCTTCTGATTAAACAGACAGCCCTTCGGTAGTTTTACACTAACAACCCGCTACTTGTGGTCAGTCCTGCTGCCTCGTGTTTATCCATCTCCGACATCCCCCGGACTGCCACGCAGAGATAAAGCCCGGACACGTCTCGTCCCCGTCTCACAGTAAAGGGGGGCATTTCTCACAGAAACGATTTGGAAACGGGGCCAAGCAGTGTTCCCAGGCACTAAAACCCAAATCACCTCTACTATTAAACAGAAGAAGCACCAGCATGGTTTGGGCTCAGACCAACTAATTTTTTCCCAGACAAGTCCTGCACACAATTTGGGACTTTGCAGGGTAAGGGAGCATTCCCAAAAGGCTGTTTGCATGTGGCCACCCTGCTGTGGTTAATAGGGTGGATGTGGGCTGTCCTGCACCAGTCTGCCCCAGCAGCAGCAGCAAACAGCCTCAGACATGTTTAATCTACTAGTTCAGACACAGTCTCGGTATCTAACTTTAAAACTGCATTTGGCATCCCTTAGCCTGAGTCTGACCTCAATTTACAAGAACAACAGTCTCGTGTTTAATGAGGCAGTTATCTGATGAGCTGTATTCTGACGACTTGGCTGCCATCCCAGCAGACACAGAAACACTGCTGAAGAGCAGATGCAGTGCCTGCCATCCTGGGAGGTAAAAAAAGGTGAAAGGAATCCACACAAGTAGGAAAGGTCCTATCCCCAAAGGAGTAATCCCATCTCATGTTCACTAACTTTCCGGCAAATTTCAAGGATTTAGCTCCTAAAGTCAAGTCATTTTGGCAGGATGCCTGAGGTTGCACTCTGGAGTTTTCCCCAGAAGTGCCTGCTGGGAACACTGATGACTCCTTGATTCTGGCCATTCAATTCAGCTGTGAGACATGTGAGCAGGAACTGAATCCCATCAGTAACAGGTCCCAGGGCCAGCGCCCTGATCCACGAATGCTTGTGGACAATCCTGAGCAAAAAGAAGCTGTCTCTAATGAAGGCTTGCACACGGCAGCAGCAGAGCTCAGCCTCTGCAGGGACTCACATCAGGTGCAAAATCTACACCTCCCCTTTCACGCTTACGCACGTGCAAAAACCACCCGCAGAGGCATGGGTGGGCAGGAAAGGCACCCACCCCCACGTGTGCTCTCGCTCTCACAAACCACACCAATTCCACGGCTTTGGCGGAAAAGTGTCAGGCCGGGAGAGACACGTGGGTGAGGCTTTGCAAGGGGGTGTCCAGGCATTTGAAAATGGCTCCAATCCTTCACTCAAAGTGTGAAGTGAACCAGGTTTCCTTGCTAAATGGAGAAACCCCCAACTGATAGCAAAGGCAGGTTTGTTTTACAAACTTGAGGGTCACTTGAGAGTTATTTCAAAGCTGCAGTTTATGTTTTTAAACTGTAATTTCAGTGTGTACCCAGACAGTGAAGCCCTGCTTCCTCATACCCTCCCCAGTGATGCAACAAGGGAATGCAAGTCAACTCACTTATACTGCTCTTTGGCCTGCATAATAACAAAATCCCACTTGTAGTTTATTTTTTGATTGAGCATGTTGTAATGTTCCTGGAATAAAAATTAAAAAAAAAAAAAAAAGCGCAGTTAGTGTGAAAATTCTGGACAAGGCATTCCCATGCTAGGGTTTTCTTGAATCTCCATAGCTCAACTCAGCCAGGCTGGCAACCAAGCCAAGAAACTTGGATTGTTCTGAACATAATTACATGAATTGCAACAGTTCAACTGCAAGGCGGGCAATTATCCCTGCTAAAACCAGCACTGGCTTCAGAGTATTCTCCTGTACTGGCCACTTTTTCACCTCCAAAATGTCGGCTTTTGACACTGGTGGGGTAACACCACATGCAATTGAAGAGGTGATTTTTTTGCCACACTCCGTTCATCAGCAGAGGGCTAAAGCTACAGCAAACGAGGGGCCTGCATGGACCAAGTGCAACGTCTCCTTACCTTTTCATATTCTTCTAAAATCCCTTTCCTCTTAATGTTCTTCTTTGCTAGGTAAATTGCTGCGGAGGGAGGAGCAAATAAGCAGTCAGTTATATTTAGACAACCAAACGCAAGAATAATTAAAAATTTACCCCTGTGACAAACACAGGAATCTGTTACAGTATCTTCCTGGGCACAAGCTCCAAGCTCATAGAAGAAAAACTAACTCCGTGCTTTCATTTTGCCGCTGATGCTTCGTGAGCCAGTGCCCAGTCTGGGAGCAGCCGCGCGCAATGGGCGGTGCGTGCCTTCTGCCAGCCGTCACCCCTCCTTTGGGAACCCGGGTAGAGCTTCACGGGTCAAAGGACACTCAACCAGATCTTTAAGGTGTTGAGGTTCTTCGGTGTTTGACCTCCAAGTTCTCCAAACACAGGGCAATGTTTCATTACAAGCTCTATTAAAACCATTCCAATCTAAAATGGGATTCTTTTATTTCCCCAGAAGATCTACAGCGTAATGGGAGATAAAAGCCACCAAGGACAATCTTGGAATAAACAAATCAGCCCGCAGGAGCAGACGAAGGCAAAACCCATGAGCAGCCCTATAATAATAAGCATTATAAAGACAACAGAAAAATGATAGGAAAGAGCCATCAGGAGATATTGGGCACCACTGGGCACTATAACAAGAAAGAACTATCTCTAAATGTAGGCCATGATCCAAATCTACAGGAAGACCGTAGGGCTCTGACCTGGGCTCTGACCCAGGAATACATTTAACTGCTCAGGGAAACCTAACCTTGTGTTTAACGTCTTCCCTACCCAGCGGACTATTTCAGATGTGTTCCAGCCGGATGGATCTTAGTGGGACGTCAGAGGAGCTTAAGCACTTTCTCTCATCAAGGCTACCACAAGGCTCTCACATCCAGAGCGTCCCCTCAATTCAGCGTTACTGAGGATTATTCACAAAACAGCATGAAAGAAAATGCCAGAGCTGGTCATGGCATGTGGACACGCAGCACAGGAAGAAGAGCAAACACGGTGCAGGCCTGCGTGCTCAAACACACGGGCTGGCACCACGCCTCCTAAACACGCACAACTTACCGTAATCTGTGTCATCAGCAGGCCAGCTCTGCACGGGCCAAAAATAGGGGGTCTGCGGGAAAAAAACCTTTTGTTAGCGCACAACAGCCTTCAACTCCAAGAGGCGCACAGCACCACCCACACCAGAGGGAGAGGAAACCTCTCCTCTGCCTCTCCATGTCAAACCCATCCCTGCTCTGCAGGTTTACGTGGCCAACCTCTCCTGGCTGCTCAGCATTCCGACGGAGACGCTGGAGCCTAGTTTGGCACCATGCGGGAAGCAGACTCCTCACTCCAAGTACGAATGAGGATACCCCAGTTTCCCATCGCGGTGGAAACAGTCCGACTGTGAACCCTGACAACATCCTGTTACCACTGTGCTTTTTGTATACTCGTTATTCCACCTCCCCAGATCATCCTGTTTTCAACCAGCGGTTCCATTTGCTGCTGGGAGGGAGCACACATTTGGAAGAAAGCACAGCTGGTGTAAACTTGAACGAGGACACTAAACGCAGTCGAAGGAATTATGACAGTTTGCCTGTAAACTGTAATTGGCCTGAGGCTGCTCTGTGGATCCCTTCCTCCTGCCCACTGAACGATGAGCATGGCTACACAGCACGGCCTCATGACTACAGCTCCCGGGGAACCGCCCCAGCTGCCTGTTGCTAAAACCAGTGCTGAACTCCCTCTCAATGGCTTTACACAAGGCACAACTCACTTGAAACCTGTACAGGCTGCCATCTGTCTTAAGGGTGAGATTCTTTGGCTCCTGGAGAGGGTAGATGTATCCATATTTGACAAATAGGTCCCCCAGGTGAAGTGCTTCTGAAAATGGAAAAGGTATACGATTTCATTGCAGGGAAACACTGCACTGGAATTTAAAAGCAAGCTGCTACTCAAGAGAGAATTCATCTAAGAGGTTTTGACGACGGAGACCTCAAAGTTTTACAACTTGAAGGTGAAAAAGCCTCAATTTTTACATTACTACCCACCTTCCTCAGCGATCTGCAAGCGCTGGAGAATCCACTGCAATACATCGTTACCTGTAAAGCAAAGAAAACGTCAGATGCTTGAAACAGGGAGTGTGCCAAAACCCACGGGCCAAAGTGAGACCTCTCCAGTCCTCACCCCCGCCATGCTCTGCGTCCCACCGAGTGCACAGACCCCTTCCTGCACGCATGCTTTCAAACGCGCCACGCAAGAGAAGCAGAGATGAAACGAATTGCCAGTCCCTCGCTGGCTCTGCTGCCATCATCCAGGCTCTCTCCCAGCCCAGCAGGCATCAGCCTCTGCGAGAGGGAGCCCGAGGCAGGCAGGGACCTCAGGACGGCACAGCGCGAGGGTGCAGAAGCACACGTGGCCTGAGCAACGCTTAAACCCTCAGCATTGGCTTAGGAAGGATTTAAGGAGTGCAACAGCTTCCACGGCCAGCGAAGGTGAAGCGCCCTGTTGTGCAAGATTCACTGCAACCCAGGCTCACAGAGCACAGTCCTGTCTCAGCTTTAGTGAGAGACCAGCGACCGGTCCTCTCCAGCCCTTTAAAAGACACAACTTTCAGTGCAGGAGGGATGTCTGAGTCTCAGATCCAAGCTGTCGTGGTCACAGGACATATCAAAGGGAAATAGAATGTCTGCCCTTACAAACACCATCGCTCCCAGTTCTGTGGGTGGGCTGTGGCCAGTCGTACCCATAGTCAGCAGAAACCTCCAGCAGCTTTAACTTCATGTTCAGGGGGCAAATTTCATGAACATCCTTCCAATTAAAGAGGGCAAAAACACACACATTCCCTGACCAATTCCCCCAAGCATCCCCTAGGACTGCAGACTGAGGTGCTGACCTTCCGTGACACTGCAGTGATGACTTAACTTTCTAATAGGGGCTCAGAGCTCTTATCCTACCGCCTGCATCCTGAAATAGATGAAGTTAAAGGATTATCTCATCACTCATTTCCAGACAGCTCTCTGTAAGCATTTTCCCCCTGAAGGTGTGCATTTAGCACGGAGGTTTTTTCTGTTGCGAGCCATTTTACTGACGCTGAATTTAACTACTTAACGTCCTGCATGTGAAGGGCCAAGCTCTTCAGTGGATCTGTGTCCACCACTAACATCTTCACCATTCCCTCACTAAACATGAATTGGTTTATTTTTGCAACACCCAGAAGCCCATCAGCATACAAGCAACATGCACAACACCAAAAATATCGTAGTTTAGAGAGTGACGGCTGCCACGCAAGGAGACGGGAACTCGCTCTCCTGTCAGAAGCTGACTAGATTTTATGACTTATGCAAGAGGGAACTTGTAGCAATTCTGGTTAAGGAAGCAGAATAAAGCAGACAGCACGCAACAAGGGAGACAAGCAGACAGCACGCATCAACAGGCCTCTTCCCACCACATCATCGTGCCATGGCCTTTTAGGAAGTGGTATTTACACTGGCCAGACACCAAGAGAAGTACTTGTTCCCCCTCTCTTAATCTAGGAGGCATGTCATCTTCAGTACCGGGCAATCTTTTCTGCAGTGCTGCCCTCCCCACTCACCAACAGCTAGCGGAGGCAGCCAGCTTCTTTGCAGACACAAAGCACTCCCCCAAACTGGGCTGCGTAACAGCTCTGTAAGCCAGGATGTGGATTGTACTGTGATGCGCGGAGGGTGCTGCTGAAAACAAGCCTCAGACGTCATCCAAGTTCTCCTCACTACATTGACTGTACCCAGGGGCAAGGGACTTTATCTCAGCGCCCCTGCTCCCTCGTTTTTAAAAAAATAAGTTGGAGAAAACAACACGTGGGGCCTACCAGGCTTTGCAAATACAGCGGGGAAAAAATAATCTGTCTCCCGTGTCGCCTGGAGTGAGCTCACTGGTTTCAGTGGGAGTTTTCCTTCTTAATTTCAAAGTCCTGCAGAAAGACCAAAGCAGAAGTAGGAAGCTTTGGTACTGTATGTGTGAATATTTATAGGAGAAGATCCCTCACAAGAGCTTTTGTGGAGGCTTGGAGACCAGGGAAGCAGAGGTACGGAGAGCGCCCTGTGAAAGGAGCAGGCACAGAGGAGGCTGCGATAAGAGCTGCCTGTAATGCCATACGTGACACAGCACAGCTCCCCGTCCATTTCATCTTCAGCCTGCTTGGAGGAGGAAAAACTAGCATTTAGAGGCAGAGAAGCGGGTTGAATATTTTGTTCTTTTCCTGCATACTGAAGAAAAACTATTAGCAGAAAACATTAAAAAGGAGACCCATTGTTTATTGCTCATTTCTGAAGTGCCACCTTTCAGTCTGACTCCAGGCTGCCTATTTTAATAGTATTTCAATCTTTATTTTTATTGGTGATCCAGCCTCACTGGGAAGATGACAGGTCCGGAGGCTGAAGCACCTGCTCATCTCTATGCTTAGAGAAAGCAAGGTCACTTGATTTAAACTCACACAAAAGAGCAATCTTTGTGTCTCTGATTCAGAGCTAGGAGGGAAATGAGACACGAGTGACAGCGAGATAAAGGGAGCAGGTATGTCTCAAAGGATGTACAGGAAGTATTTATTGGGAACACAGGCTCCAGTATGCAGCCAGGCAGTGGCAACCTGGGGGCAGCCATGGGGTCCACACAGCCTTTCCTTGATGAACTTCCTTGGTCAGGTCCCTGTCCCCAGCAAAGCTCTTACCTGCCACAGCGTGTGGGATGTTCGTGATCATCACCCTCTGCGTCTGCGTCTTGATGCCCACATCTGGGTTCTGCATCTCCATCATAAGCGCTTCAATCTGCAAAGCATGGCAGGGAGGGGATGTTTTACGGGAGTAGAGAGGAAGGAGCCCCAGGACCACCACAGCTCCAGGCAGCATCCCAGAGGGGCACACAACGGTGTGCCACAGGAACGGACGTGATGGCCACAATCCCCTCCGGACCTCCCCTTGCCATTGGAGATGCCACCTCCAAACCAGGTCAGCTCTCACAGCGACTCACAGGGTCAGTCCCTACTACAGAGGACACGCAGGATGGAACCACTCCATGACAGCTCAGCTAAAAAAGTGCTTTGAAAAAAGAAATCTCTGCTCCCCATAAGTGTTCTTCGCTGGCTCAGTGGGCTATTTGCTGGGGCAATAAGAAAGAAAAGCAGGGCAGGAAATAAAATCTGTGCTTCTATTGCACAAATAGCCCAGCTGTGCACAGATGTGTAGGTATTGCACCGCGCATAAGAACACAAGCAGTATTTCAGCTGGAGACCAAACAGCAAAGGTTCTGTTTCTGGTC
Source organism: Eurypyga helias (assembly GCF_000690775.1). Lineage (NCBI taxonomy): Eukaryota > Metazoa > Chordata > Aves > Eurypygiformes > Eurypygidae > Eurypyga > Eurypyga helias. The sequence continues at coordinate 25,691 of NW_010254185.1, forward strand.
TGCAGATAATCACCAGACAGGGCTTCCGAAGAGCAACAGGAAGAGCACACCGCTTTGCTCCAGGGCTGAGCAAGAAGCTCAGACCCAGGGGAGAAGTGCACGACCCATCCTTTGAAAAAGCACAGGCACCTCCCAAGCCAAGGCTCTGAAAAGCCGGCCAAGGACCAATTACAGCGGGGACCAGAATTTACGTGTGGGAAAGCAGATTGCAAACACAGAAACAGAACCCTGCTCACAGGGGGGAGATGTACAAGGCACAATCTGGCTGTCCCTGTAGATGGCTGCACCAGCCCCATCTGTGGGCAGCAAAGCTCAGTCCCTCCAGGGATGGGGCAGAGATGCCACCTGGACCAACTCACCCTCCTCTCTGGCAGCATCTCCAGCCTTTGATCCCTGAAGGATGCTGATGACTCATTTTTAACCATTACAGAGAATAAGTCTCACTCTCAGGGCCAGACTTCTTTTATTTTTGGTTCCCAATTATCTTTTATTTCTTTAGAAGATTAAGATTTTCAAAGGTATTTTCCTCCTTTTATACTTGACTTCTTACTGGCACCATCCCAAAAGCACAAGAGCCTCCTGCTTGCACTTGGGATCCTCCGCTCGGATGGGTGGAGTTGGGGCAAGCTCCTCACCTCCTCATCTTAGATTATCTGAATGACATGATAGCACTGGCTTTGTGGAAGATGTTTTGTCTTCTGCTTCCAGAGATATTAAATCAAAACTGGTCCAACAGGACCAATTTGGTCTCTCCGCACATTCATTTTGGGCGAGGCTGTAGTTTTTTAACTAGGATTAGAGGATTTAACGAGCGTGACTTGATGACACTCACGCATAATGAAGGGTATTGTCTTCACAAGCACCACAGTGACTTTGGTCATAAGTCTTGCCAAGTTCAGCGAGGATTTAAGCCTGTAGTGACAGGATGCACTCTGGGCTTGACAGGAAAAAAGGATTTTCAACTGTTTTTAAAGCCAGTGTCAAATTAATACGAAAACAGAGAAGCCTGGTAACACTTCACACAAATATTTGTATAAATACCTCTATAAAATATTTTAAAATAGCAAAATCAGACCCAAAGCAATGGAAGATGAACAATTTTTTAAAGCTTTTAACTGAACCACCAATTTTGGCGTGAGCAAGTTCAAGGCTGGGCATGGAGAGATGCCCGTGTAGCTGTGTGGGATGGGGCCAGGCAGGACAGTCCAGCGGGCAGGGCACTAATTTAGGAAACGCAGACCCAGTTCCCTCTAAGCACACACGGGTACCCTGGGGAAGCCACTCGCTCTCCATCACTGCGCGTCCGCTCCGCAGACCGCACTTCTCTGGGATGTGGGGGGTAAACATCCTGCTGAGCACCCCTCACCACAGGGCCATGGCCACCCAGGGCAGGTCCCACTGGGCTGGAGGAGGCCCTGAGCAGTCCAGCACAGCTTGGCCCAGCACAGGGCTGCCGTCCACTCCAGGGAGGCTTGAGGCCAGTCTTCAGCAGCCAAGAGCAAGGGCCATGCTCAGAACCCCACGCAGCCTCCCAGCACAGCACGTTCCCTTTCTTCAACAAGCAAAGAGCTCCAGGCTCTTGTCGCGTTCGTACCCCGCCGGGCTCCCTCTAGTCGCTGGAGAAATAATATATATTAAAGAGAAACAAGTGAGATGAGCCAGGGAGCTGCTCTGGCTGCAGACCATGCACTTTGCTGATGAAAACTGAGCCTGTCTCTTCTCCCAAAGGAACTCTCCACTGATTACAGGTTGCTGGCGATTTGGAGTTGCTATCAGCAGCAGCCTGTCAGCAGGAGGGCCAGGAGGGCTGGCAAAAATACAGTGGGAACATTTGCTTGCTTTGCTAAGGCCTCTAGCACATTTGTCAGTCAGCAAGGCGCTGCCTGGTTTGAATTTTGTAGAGGCAGAAACCACTTCCTGATGCTGATCGATGGGTAGAGATGTGCACAGAGGTAAGTATCAGCGCAACTGCTGACAGAGCCAGGCTCCAGGGTGAGCTGACCCCAGTCACTGGGAGGCATGAGCCCCACCGAGGTGTCCCTTCAGATCAACCGGAATCTCTGCACGAGGTGACCTCACCACGAAAGCCACAAAGGCAGCAGCAGGAAAACTGTCTGTCCCCCCATCTGACTCCAAAATTGCAAGAAGCCACCGGGTTCACCGAGTGCAAAGCAAAACTTGAGACTGGAAATGATAAGAAACAGCCTCACTGCATTTCAGGAGCATGTGAGAAGCTCCAGGGAGGGTGATGATGTACCCATTGTTCTGGAGAAGAGGGATCCATCACGGATGCTCTCCCACAGGAAGAAGCAGTGCGGGCAGAAAACTGCAGAAGGATTGCTTGGGTGAGTTACCCCGGGCGTGTTGTCCACCCTTCGTTCTCTGAGCTTTACCCTCTGGGCATCTGGCAGCTCCCCAGGGCATCCGTGCCACAGAAGCCTCAGGCTCCGACTGCTGAGACGTGACACGCAATGACAAAACACTTGAGAGGTGAGGAGTTCAGCCCCTCTCAGCGTGAACCCAGGCAGAGGCATCTTTGCTTCAGATGTAAAATGACACATTTTCCCAGCAGACTCCAGCTCACAGCCGAGTGCCCACTCCTGTGCTACAACTAAACATCTTAAACTGGGCAAAACCTACCTGCCCAGTTCTGGTTCCCCCCACTGCCTGGTACTGTTTGCAGAGATCATCCCTCCCTGCACTGATTTCCGAGGTAGCAATACTGTCCTTCATCGCAACGCCAGCCTCAGAAGACTAATTCAATTGTTCTCTAGGTCTGCAGCTAACAATCCTGCTTTGCACGTTTGTGGATTATCAGAAAAAAAGAAGAAATGGAAAAAAAAAATCCATTTTTAATCACCTAAAACTTCCTGCTTTTTCTTGATCAAAGCTGGGAGGAAGAGGCCTGTTCCCACCTGGTGCACAGCGATCCCACACCCAAAGCAAGGCAACCGGTGAAGGGCAGGGCTGTCGCTGGCTCGTTCCACGTGCTCTCTCTTCCTTCACCGTATTGCCGTCCCCTCTCCGGCTGAGCCTCCGACTTAAACCCCCACAGCAGCAGAACCGAGCCGAAGCAGAGTCCTGCCGGGCCAAGCACGTGGTTCTCGCCAGGGCTGTTTGGAGCCTCCTGCAGCCAGGGCGATGCTCCCCAGAAATGCGGAGCTCTGGCATCCCCCCGCCTGGGAGAGGGAAAGGCAGGAGGCGAGGACGCTGAGCTTAGCCCAAGGCTCAGCTCCAGGGCCTCACGTAAGAGAGCAGGAGTCCGAGGGATGGCTCTTTCCAACAAAACACGATTGAGATGCTCACACACCTCGAGAAACGTCTAGGCTGCTGGAGCGCCTAAGCCCAGAGAATCGAAGCAATGCTCGAGAACCCCCAGCCGTGCTTCGGACCCCAGGCTGGTCCCTCCCCAGTTGCAGCGCGGCCTCAGGAGATGCCATCAGGGACCAGAGCAAGGAGGAGGCAGAGGAAAAAGGCGAGCAGCATCCATCAGCCCTACCCACGAGGTATGAGTCACGACATCGCTTGTGCAGCACAGCAAGGAAAAATACACGGCCCAGCAGCCGTGGGAGAGCACAACCGTGCCCTGCGCTGCCTCCAGCTTTGCCCAGCCGAGGCCAGATCCTGGCTGCTGGGGCCCGCACAGGCACCAGAAGCTTGGGCTGATTCGAGGTCCCCCCGCATCTGGCCAAGCGCATACAGGCAAAATGCATTCCAGAGGCTTCCTCCCTGTCCCAACAGACTTCTGTGCCAGTTCAGGAAAGGGAAAAAACAGAATTAAACCACCTAAACATTAGCCATGGGTATATTTCATCGACCAACAAGCCTTGCAGAGCCTTGGAGGGGGCTGCCCAGTTCCCCCATGGGTCAGCCATGAAGACCAAGCTCTACATTCAGCCCAAGTCACGCAGAGTAACCTCACAGCAAGTAGACGGCACTGCCCACTCCTGTAAAACAACCCCCTTTCCTCGCCCCGTGCCCGATGGCAGGATCACTGTGGTCACAGGCTGCAAAGGCAGTGGGGCCAGCAGCGTGACGGCGCGGCAGGAATCCCTCCGTGGGGCTGGGGCAAACCCACCGTTACAGCGTATGTGGCAAAGCTCAAGCACAGATTTAAGCAATTAGGAAAGCTTCTCTCTAGGATTTTAGCTCCTCATGGATCTAAGCCTGCAAAGCGCTCGCTGAGTACATGCCAAGCATCCTCAGCTCCTACCACAGCCCAGTAAGGTGCTTGGTGTTGCAGGGGGGCTCTGAGGACATGGCTGCATACCGACCGTGCGCCATCCACACCTTCCACGAGGTCTGAAACAACAGAGGAGGAAGGAAAGGAGAGACTAGAGCCAAAGCCTTTACCTGAGGGCTTCCTTTCCTAGTGCTAACAGGTGTTAGACTTGCAAAGCACCGTAACTACTCACACCTGCCCACTGCTCCCAGCGTGAGTGGCACACGCCCTGGAACAGCAGTTTGCTCCATCTCAACAGATCTTCCCACCCGAGGAACTGGAACACTTTGCAAAGACTGCTACACTCCTACAGAGCAGCTACAGCACAGCTGCTGGAGGTTGTTTGCTCAGAGCATGCAGCTTCTCCTTTGCACCCCCGCACGCAACTCCATGGATGATTACTCAATGCAGAATTTGGCTCGGAGTATTTCCTTTGGCAGGGCTCCCCAGCTAAATTCACCTTGAAAGACACAGACACAAAGAAAATACCCTCTTTACATCCTCTAGCGTAAGAAATACAGCGGTATTGCCCGGCTCATACCATAGCACTGAATAGCCCCAAATTCCTCCCCCTCCTTGTCCCACTGGAATCCTCTTCAGGGCGTGGGCGTTGCAGGAGACCTAACTCTGATTCGAACAGTAACTGGCTGCCTGTACGTGTCACTGGAAATTCAGCTAATTCCACTCAACGGGATAAGCCACAGGCAGGAGAGGTGGGTGGGAGAAAAGCTACCATAACACTCTGCTTTTTTAAATCTGCAGATACCAGTTATACTAAAACTGGCTACATTTCTGAATGAATGCTACAGAAAAAAAAACACCGAATGCTTCATCAAATTACGCATCACATCCAAAAGCGTAGGCATGCATCTTCCCACTCTTTCAACTCTTGCTGGTCACAAATACATTCGTTTCTGAAAAAAGTGGAAAGAGGCCGAGCGCGGACAGTTGGCCAGGATATATCGTCTGAAAGAGGACATCAGCCGGAAGCGCTGGGACCAACGGTGGCCCGGGGCTGAACTGGGTGGCCTGGCACTTTATATGATGTATTTTCCTCTGGGAAATGACACAGTTTTGAGTGTCTTTGGGGGAAAAGATGGGAAAGGGAGAAAATGTGTCAGGAGGATAATTCAGCTGAGGCTAGGCTACAAAAATAAACAAAACTACAGTTTTATTTCATCCAAGACTTCAGCACATGATGCCCCTCAGTCTCCCAGCCCGAACCCTGGAGCCAGCTGGGATCCACAGGGCTCGGCAACAGGTCGTGTCCCGCCAAGACCGGGGAACGGGGCTGTCACCCCGCAGAGCTCCACACGCCCAGAGCGGCCCCGGCCCGGCCGGACGCTGCCAGCACG
>NW_010254186.1:0-4418 GCF_000690775.1 Eurypyga helias
CATTCAGCCTACTGTTGACCAACCCTCCCAGGTTGAAAACATCCAAATTATATTGTCTTAGAAAATTTCTCAGATGTTCTGTTCATTTAGGGAAATTATATTATTATTATTTTCCAAATATTTTTTTACACTTTCAGAAAGAAATCTTTGAGTATTAGGAGATACTTGTAACAGACATCACAGTAATGTCTCATGATTGTGCCATTACCTCTCTCTTGCAGTATTAAAAAGGTGGGCAGACAGTGTTAAAATAGCTGTGGTATGCAATAGGATGTTTATTTCATTTCTCTCTTGGACAGCTGGTTTGTGTATGTGAATTTTGGATCCATTCGTATGACTTAACTAGTACAGAAAAGCTGCCAGGAGTATATATTAACATGCACTAGAAGGACTGAAAACTTTGTGTAGGCTTTAAGGGAAACATGCGGAACAATTTAAATTCCATTTAGTATTCTGCACTAAAGAATCACAAAATGCCCATGTGGATTTTCTTAATAAAATATTCCTTGTAATTAAAAGAGACGCATAATTTCAGAGCAGGAGCTGAAAATTGGTCTTACCATTTTGAAAGCCAGCAGACAATACACAGAATCTTTGTCCTATATTCAGCCTCATTAAAGATGCAGGTTTCATCAAAAACAGTGGTCGCAACAATTAATTGTATTTATTTTTCCCAAGCTAGTGAATCAACCTGTAACCCCACAACTTCATAACCATGCAAGTTTTAAGTGTAGATGGAAAAGTTATGGCAGCTTTCCCAAGCCTGTGGCGTTGCAGGGGGTTGCTGTAACTCAGGTGCAGGACCCAGCACCTGGCCTTGGTGAATCTCATCATTGTTCTTGGCCCAACCATCCAGCCTGGCTAGATCCCTCTGAAGAGCCTTCCTACCCTCAGGCAGCTCAACACTCCCACCCAACTTTGTGTCATCTGTGAATGACCAGGCTCAAGATAGTGACAGTCCTGTTATTAGGAATTGAGGCATGTTCATAAGATACTTGGCTCGGACCTGGATATGTATCTGCTTATATCCAAAGCCCACTCACCTCTGTATTCTTTGGGGCTGGAATTTTGCCCATTTCTCAGGGAAGGTCCAACCTGATGCTCAGTTGTGTGGGCTACTGATTTCCTTCTGTATTAGGCTTCATCAAAACTTGAGATCCAGACACTGAAGAACCAGGACTGAAGTTTGTCGATTGGATCCACAACTTTCATACATATTTTTAGGGTTGTGCTTGTGCATAAGCAAGGTGCTACACTTCAAGCAAACAAGCTGATGGGTTACAGCAGAACAGAATCATAAAGAAGTTCAAATTTCTTTGCTATTATAAAATATTTCTCATCTGGTAAGGTGCTTTTTTGTTCCTTCATCAGAAGCCCTCATTCCGTACATACATTAAAGAAACAGGCAGAACTCTATAAAACAAAATAAACTCAATGTTTGCACAGAAGCTTTAGAGATGAGGTGCAGCGCGCTGTTTGTTTAATTTAGGTCCCTTAAAATATTTATTATCTATACTTCGGTCTGTAATGCCTTTTGCCTACAAGAATAGCAACGTCAAAGTGAATGTTACTAGAAAGGTATTTTAAATAAAAGGACAAAATAAACCAAGAAACCTAAAGACCAGAAAGAACAAATTCTCAAGAATTTTGATGGCTCGGGATTATCAATATTTTACAACCTCTGTCATATGTTAACAGACTATATAAGATAAACACAAAGCTGACCTGTTAGGATTGTATTATTTCCCTTTGTTGCAATATTTCCTGCACGCAATCTCTCTACAGAGCTACAGAAATATTTATTAGTTAAATATTGCTATAAAGTTAAAATGCATTTGGAAGAAATACAAGAATAAGACGGGAGGTTCTGTCAGTCTTTTTTGGGTTTTTTTGGGTTTGGGGTTTTTTGGGGTTTTTTTCAGTGCAACAGGAATTTAGAAAAGGCAATAAAAGAAATAAAAAACCAGGTATAACCTGTTAGGCTAGGTAGTTTGGTGGGCTAACCTTGGCTGGCCTCCAAGTGCCCATCCAGTTGCTTTATCACTCCCCACTCCTAGGCTGGGAAGGGGGATAAGGTGAAAAAGAATATGTGGGACAAGATGAAGGCAGTTTAATAAAGAAAAAAAACCCCAACAAACAACAACAACAAAAAAAACCCACATGCACAGAAGCAAAAGAAAACAAAATGGTTTATTATTTACTTCACATCAGCAGGTGATGACCAGCCATTGCCTGAGAAATAGGGCATCAGCACAAATAATAGTTGCTCTGGAAGACAAATTCCTTAATGACAAATGCCTCCTCCCCCCCTCCTTTCTCCTAGCTTTTATAGCAGAGCAAATGTCACAGGGTATAGAACATCCCTTTGCTCATCTTGGGTCAACCGTCCTGGCTATGTCCCCTCCCTAGCTCTTGCTCACTCTATTGGCCAAGCTCTATTGGCCTTTTGGGGTGAGGGAGAGACGTGGTTTAGAGAAACAGCGTTGATGCTGTGTGAGCACTGCTCAGCAGTAGTCAAAACAATGGTGTGTTGTTAACACCTTTCTAGCTACCAACACAAAGCACAGCACTATGCAGGCTGCTATGGGGAAAGTGAACTTCATCCTGGGCAAACTCAGTACAGCCTTACATGTTCTGTCCTGGGCCCCTGCACTCAAAGGAGAGGTGTAGTGTGTTACCTAGGAAAAAGCTGCAATGTAAAGATGTATTCCAAGACATGCTGAATAGGACTTGGCCAACAGTGGCCTCGCCTGTACATGTGGGTTTGTGGCTAGAAGAAACCAGACCAAACCATCTGAAAGTGGCAAAGTTTCAACAGAATTGCACAAACTCAGCTAATAAATATGTATTAAGGTCACTTGCACAGGGGGTTTGGGTGCCAACATCTGCCACACCGCTGCAGATCAGGCAGGGTCTGGGGCAGCTCACCTCAGCAGGCGAGTATGGGGGTGTTCATGGGATGGCATATAAAGGAATGAAAAGGAGAAGCCTTGCCTAGCTTTCAAGGAAGGAGATTTGGGAACTGCAAGAGATTAGACTGGGGGTGCTGACAGGACAGGATTATTGGGGGTGAAGGCAGATAATTAAGACATCTAGATACAGGGGATTTGGAGACACCACTTAATGTGGCTGGCAGAGACTGAAAGTAGAGGATTTGGGGAGACAAAAATGAGGGACTGGGAGCTCCTTCTCCAGCCCACACAGCCCAGGAGACCCATGTGTCTGGGTTTACCCACGCCTCTCAAGAAGGGAGGAGGCATCTGGGACCCGCCTAGGAACGACACTGCTCCCTGGGAACCCAGGCACCCAGGCTCCGCCTAGGAACCCTGCTGTTCCCTAGGGAACAGTCATCTAAGTGTTATGCTTTGGGGCCATGAGGTGGTGGTGGGTGCCCCTGCTGTTGGTGCTGGCTCCCTGGATCCCTGGAAAACTAGGCATCCAGGCAGCAGGAACTGGCTTGTGGCAGTGGGTGACCCTGGTGTCCTGGCTCCCTGGGGTATACCCCTGCCTGCTCTGCTTTGTGCCCCCCATTCAGCAGGCACAGCTCTGCCATGACATTACTGGGGCCCCCCTCAACGATCCCCAACATCAACACTGCCTTGAATCCCTTGTCCAGGCTGCTGTGCCACTCACCCCTGTCACTGTAGGTGCGTCATGGGACCCCAGCAACACCTAACCCAACAGAGACCCTGCCCAAGGGTCCTGACTGGCATCTCCATCCCACCAGGGACCTCCATCCCAAGGGGGACCCCACCCAGAACAGGATCCCAAGAGCCCTCTGGGGTTCCCCACTTCAACGAAGGCTGACACTGGCCAGGATCCCTGATAATTGGGGACCCCTGTTCTAAACAGGGATCCCAAAAACCCAACTCAGACAAGCACTTTGGGGATTCTGAAGCATGCCAAGATCTCCCAAGTCCTTACCTGGACCCCAGGGAGCTCTGGGAACCTCAACCCTGCCTGGGACCCTAAGAGTCACCCAACCCTGACACCGGGGACAACCTGAGACCCCCTAGCCCTACCTAGGACCTCAGGAATCTCCAGGGATACCTGAGCCTTCCCAGTATCCTTAAACCCTGATCAGGACTCCAGAAACCCCCAGCCTTTACTGAACCCTCCCATCCCTGAAACTCCAACCCCAACCCTGTACTGGTTCCAGGGTCAGGGCAGCAAGAGGCACTTCGGAAGATCATCATGGATGCCCTGCATTTTCTGGAGAAGCAGAAGGACATCAGTGAGCAGGGGTCATGGGATATGTGAGGGGGTAGGACCAGGACATGGGGCATGGGAGATGGGACATAGAGGCCTTCAATAAGATGTGGTGAAATACATGCAGGTCTGGGGGCTGTAAGGGAATATTGGAGAATCCTGGGGTATATGGGCTTCAAGGTATACAGCTTTAGGGGTGGGGGGGGTGG
>NW_010254187.1:0-608 GCF_000690775.1 Eurypyga helias
CTCGCACTGCCGGGACCCCGGGACAAAAGCCGGGGGGGTTGTTCCGGGGAGAGAGCGCTCGGCGGGGAAGGAATCGTTGTGCTGAGATCGGAGCGCGTGCGGGAGTTCGGAGGGTGGAAAGTTGCGCTGGTGTCCGGCGGCACCGCCGGGAGAGAGCGAGGGCACCGCCGGCAGCTCCTCCTCGTCGGGAGCGACGGGTCCGTGGGGAAGGGAAAGACCCAAACCAAAAAAAGCCCCGCGTTTGCTATCCCTCCATTCAAAATTGTCCGTCCCCGGGCTGAGCCTCTGTTCTATTCGTTCACTTAAATTCAGCAGGGTTATAATAAACGGCAGCATGATTGATTAAGATAATATTAATCAGAAAACACTTTAGCCTTGCTAAACAGATGGCAAGAAAAGTGGAGCTTTGCAGTTGTCTCATTCAGACACCTTAACCTCCCTTTCAGAGGACTTAATCCAATTAGCTTTTCTCCTGAGTTTCAGTTGTTATGTAAAGGGCCTTTTGCATTGTGAAGAAATATGGCTTCATTGAAAAAAATCAGTCATGTTTTAATTTCTCCTTAACAGTTTTCCCTAAATCAGCGGGATTAAAAAAAAAAAAAAAATCA
>NW_010254188.1:0-322 GCF_000690775.1 Eurypyga helias
GACAATAGCCCAAAATCTGCCTTCTCTCCTTCAAACAAGACTTATCCTTGCAGCTTAATAATGATACATTATCTAGGAGCATTAACTTGCTCAACCACTAAAAGCATTTCAGGTGTAGAAAGTGAGCAGAGGTCTGCAGCTTCCCCAGTATCGTGGTTTAGGACTAGACAGGAACCAAGCACCAAGCAGCCACTCACTCACTCCTGCCCCAGCTGAGAGAGGGAGGAGAAAATATGAGGAAAGGCTGGTGGATCAAGACAAGGACAGGGAGGGATCACTCACCAGTTACAGTCACAGGCAACACAGACTTGACTTGACTTTT
>NW_010254189.1:0-13066 GCF_000690775.1 Eurypyga helias
AGACCCCGGCGGTGCCTGAGGGAGGGAAGTGGGTTCCATGGAGGAAACATGATGTGGAAGAGTGCAGCACTGGTGGCTGGGCCACCGGCCAGCTACTACGACCCCAATTCCAGCGCACAGTTTTGTCCAACCCTCAAAAAACCGAAAAGCTAATCCCAGACAAAGTACACGCCAACCCAGGCCTCGCACAGCAGCAAGGGATTACGGCCTGACCGCGCTCCCAGCAGTACCTGCGGCTGCAGCTGCGGGAGGTGAAGAACGTGTGCTGGGGACATGGGAGGTGAACCCAAGTCTGGAGGAAGCTTCGGTCTGGGCAGATGTGCTACAAGCAGCCCAGAGCCGCTCAACGGTTTTGGGATGCAGCCTACATGGCTCAGGAGTTTTATCTCTCGCTAGCCTGCCTGTCCTGCCTGTTATAGGCAGCTCAAGGCCACCTCCAGAAACCAGGCCCGCAGGTTATTCAGGCAGCAAGACACAAGGTTGGATCTGAGCATGGCTGAAGTTCACTTTTTTGAGCACCCAGGGACCCACAATTTTGAACAGACACAGCAGGTTAAACACTGCCAGGTGCATCCAGAAAAGCTGCCCAGGGGCAGGCAATAAGCCATTAATGCGATAGCCATCTGGACAGGCAGGGGAACGAGTTCACTCCAGCAGCTGCGGAGTCAGAAAGCTGCAGAGACAGCTGTTAGGTTTAAACCTTGCCCTGCTGCTGCTGGCGTAGAAAAGGACTTCTGGAATTTGCATTAAGTGGGAAGAGAATGCCTAATTACGCACTTGAGTTCAAAAAGGTTATTTTAAGCGTTTATAACCCCAAATATCTCCATAAGAAAGTGCAGCTAAAAGCATGTAGAGCAGTCTAGATCCATAGCAGAGCTTAGGCACTGTGCTGGTTTTGGCTGGGATGGGGTAATTTTCTTCACAGTAGCCAGCACAGGGCTGTGTTTTGGATTTGTGCTGGAAACAGTGCTGGTAATACAGGGATGTTTTCGTTACTGCTGAGCAGTGCTTACACAGAGTCAAGGCCTTTTCTGCTCCTCAACCTACCAGCGAGTAGGCCAGAGGTGCACAAGAAGTTGGGAGGGGACACAGCTGGGACAGGCAACCCCAACTGACCAAAGGGATATGCCATAAGATGTTGTCCTCAAATATAAAGCTGGGGGAAGAAGATGGAGGGGGGGCAGAGTGTTTGGAGTGATGGTGTTTGTCTCCCCAAGTAACTGTTACACATGAGGGAGCCCTGCTTCTCTGAAGATGGCTGAACACCTGCCTGCCCATGGCAAGTGGTGAATGAATTCCTGGTTTGGCTCTGCTTGTGTGTGCGGCTTTTGCTTTACCTGTTAAACTGCCTGCATCTCAGCACACAAGTTTCCTCACTTTTACTCTTCTGATTCTGTTCACCATCCCACTGAGGGAGTGAGCAAGCGGCTGTGTGGTGCTTCATTGTCAGCTGGGGTTAAACCACAACAGGCACCAATATGCAACTGTTTAAGAGCACAAATAGCTCTCCAGACATGGTTAGTAAATGCACCTAATGTGTCTCTTACATGTTGTGAACTTGTGGCAAACATTCCACAAGTTCTTTTTTCCATTATGAGTAGCATCTTGTAGAGTTGTGGAGCTTCTTGGGATGCACATGCTTCAAAATCATCCAAAGAAATGAGTGAAATCTAACATTCATGGAAAGCAATGAGAAGAGCTCGGATGTGCTCTGCCTGTTGCAGAAGAGGAGTCAGCAGCAAAAATAAAAGACATTAGAGGAAGTTTTTAAGAAGTTAAAAATGCTTCTTTGTGTTTGAAAACTGGCAACTTCCCAGAAGAGTGAGATGGGCTAGGGCTGCAGCTGCTGACATTCATGAGAGGTTCTGCCCACAAGAAGTACTGGTGGACTGCATCTCAGCTAGCACTGAGTGCAGCGCTTGGAGGTACACTCGAGTGAGCCTTAGGGTAGTAACTGGTATCAATACCAGTGTGGCCATGGCAGTAGGTCTGGCACTTCAACTGGGAAGGTTCAGTGACCCAGAAGGTCACTTCCTTGCTGTGTATGAGCTGCACCTATGTTAACTATAATATCCTTTCTACAAGAACTCCTCTCTGACTGTAGCGCCTCAGGCCTTATTTCTTTATTTCTACAGGAGGAGATGTGTCTCTCCCACCTCTGGGCAGGCCCCAGCTCCAACACCCTATGATTATGCATGGATCCTTCAGAGATCCATGCTAATGGCAAGCAGATGGTCTTCTGAAGAGTGATGGCTTATTGGTAGCAATACCTGAAGAGGCACGTAGAGGAGACGGCTGTAAAACAACACGTGCATGTCTCTCAAAGTAGTCACCTATGCCAATCTGACTTCTTCAAACAATCGCTGTGGGCTACAACCACCAGTCCCTGACAGTGATCCACCAGCATTCCTGGGGTGGGTCTAAGATTCCTGTTTTCTCCATTCCTGGGATTTTTGGTCCTGCTATCCAAACTTTCTGGACTTGGCAAGAGCTGGATCCACTCTATTCAAAGCAGGCTAGTACTCTGGAAACGTGTCTTACCTTGAGTCAGTGTTACACTTTCCAGCTGGTTTGGTGGGGTTTTTTTGACACTGTCAATTTAGCCTTAATAACAGTAATTTGGGTAAAATGCTTCAATATTTAACCCAGGATGGCCTCACAGGGCAGAATTCATCTCCCATAACCTGCAATGTTTGCAATGCATGTCAGCAGTCACTCCACTGCAGATCTAGGCACATTGTTCTACTTGAAACATCTGTGTTAGAATAAAATGACCTGTGCCTTAGAATTGGTAGTCTCAGAGTCTAGACAATCCCATTATATGTGCATATCTGCAACTGACCCCTATGACATGGCTCAATAACTACGCAAATATGCAGTAGACAAATTATTGCAGAGTTACCCTATGTCCATCATATTTTTACATGTATTGAGCACAAGCAGAATGCATATTCCTGAAGCCTGTATGACACTGAGTTTCTAACCTGAAGGACACACTATCTGGTACAAGCCAGCGAGCAGCCAGGCTTCCAGGACAGCCTGGTATGATCCACAGGATACCATGGATCACATAGGCTCACAGGTGTAAGGTCAAATTTTCATTTTTCTACTATATTTATATGGGTGTCGTGGAGATGTGCCAGGAAAAGGGTTCACATAGGGAATTTCACTGTGAGAAGTTGTTGCTTTTCAAAATGAAATATAATAGGCAAAGAGATTAAGAGAAACACCTGTGAATTTACCCAAACAACTTACAAACTTGGATGGATTTCTCAATCAAGTCATTAAATAAGTAACTGGAATCTTGAAGTGATGAGGGTTCCCTGCCTCGGTTGTGAACCCTGAAGCCCTTCTCTTGGCCTGTCTCCAGTCACCTCACAGTGCAAGTCAGGGCGCACAGGCTGGGTGCACATGGCTGGAACCCCACAACATCACAGGAGCTCTGTGAAATCCTCATTGAGGGGGAAGCTGGCATGGATTTGAAGGCAGGTTATACAAGTGCACGATGTCTTTGGTGTACGCTTTCAACTGAAGCAAACAGATTTTTTTTTTCTTTTAATTTGTCTAGAAAGTAAGAAGAGCCCTTTGAAACACAATGACATATTTTCACTGCCAGTTTCCTCCTCAGCTTCTAGCTGGCATTTTGCCTTGCCTTGCAGGAGAAAACCCCGAAAAGTTATGTAGGATGTGGTTGAAAGCACTTGCATTTTCAAAAACAAAGCAGACAAGATACTGGAATCCTGTTCTGCAAACCGGTGGAACTGTTTGGCCACATTTTTTCTAATATGCCTGAAGCACAGAGATTCTGCAAATAATGCAACTCCAGGTCAATGCTAGCTGAGTCCTGGGGAGAATTTCACCTGCCCCTAGGTTTGCAGGTCAGAGAGTTTGGGGCAAGGACCTGGAATATAGATCTCAGATTTCTGCAGCTATTTGGGGGAGGGTGTGGGGTGTGAGCATTCATGCCTGAAATACCCTGAACTTGGGGACTTCCCCCACAGAAAGGGGCACTGACATCCTTATTCAGCCCCTTGAGAAGGCCAAGTGGCTCCTCTATTGCAAGACAGAGTCCTGCTGCAGCGCTGGAAGAGGGGGGCTGTACTTGCTCCATCTCTAGAAGTAAACGGTAATGCCAGAGCACAGGTATCATCCACATCAATTAATCATTAAGACAACCCTGGCACAATTTTGGTTCATGCCAACTAGTACTATTCCAAGGTTTCTGCCCAGTAGGAAGGCATACCTTGGGATTTTTTTGAGGTGAGGAAGAAAGTTTTAGAGTTTAATTTGTGTTGGAAAGTAAAAAAGTCTGATTTCTGCATTTATACAGCATTTATACAGATGGACCTGAGACAAGAAGGTCTTGCAGTGGTGACCCCTGCTGCTGTTCTTCACACTGTTTCTCTGCCACAGTGTCAACAGCAGAACTGGCTTCAGCCTTGTTGAGTAAAAAAAGCAACAGGGGCAGCAGGAGGAAGACCCACAGAGGAAGCAGGGAACATGGAAAGGAAAATGAACAGGGAGGATGGAGTCTTGTTTCTGAGAGGCATGCAAATTCTCTCCAGCATTTTGCCCTTACCACTAGAATGAGAGATATCTGGATTTGACAGAGACCATCTGGATTTCAGGTTGTCTGTCATTCTGGGCCTACTAATTATCTGGTTACAATCTAACTCAGGTTTCTGACAATCATCCCGAACCCTGGCTATTTGGCATGACCAGGAACAAAGCTTAAAGCCTTTAGCAGTGAATCTGAAGTTGTGCTCCCAAATCTCTCCTTCCATCAAGCCCAAATCCCTCTGGTTTGTTTGGAAGCTTGAAATGACAGTTCAAGATGATGGATTGTGACTGAGGGATCACAACTGTAAGGTTTAAGGTGAAGTTAAACCTTCCAAAAAAGGGAAGATGGAAAATGGTAAAATTATCTTAGAAACAGATGCACACAAGGGAATGCTTCCCTCAAAATATTTGCCATCTCCCATATACAATTTTCTTTCTCCTTTTTGTCTTCTTTTGCTCTGTCTTTATTGGTCTCTTTATCTGTAAAAGGTCACTGAGGAAATACTAAATCAATAATCCAAGATAGCAATTTCTCACAATGGTGTTGAGAAACCAGTGTTGTCATTTAATAGTGAGTAGAAAACATGAAATGTTAGAAAGATGGGGTCAAGGATATTTCCTTTCTCAAATAGCTTCTGCCTTCAAACTTGCAAAGTCAGTTATGCATAACATTCAGGGACAAATAAATGCTGCCTGGGTCAGCATTTTGTTACTGAAAGGAGTATGGGATGTTCCTCCACTGAATAGAAGGTAACATGCAAAGCAATCAATACTATTCTTCATGTCTCTGCATTCATCTAGTTCATACAAGACACATCCAAAAGTTAGATTCCTAGATTTGAGATTTTGGCTAATTTTTTTTTTCTTATCTGTAGCTTGAACTGTCCTAATATTCATGGAGCTCTAACTTTGCTCTCAGATTCCAATAAAGACAGTACCTCAGTTAACCATTCCTGGCCTCATAGATCCAAGAGGCATAGTGTACAAAAGCTGAAACTCAAGAAAAGGTCTATTAATCTCAGCACTGCAGAGCCCTTTAAGGAAAAAACACTTAAACTAATACATACCCTTAAGCTGAGACTAATGAAGCAGTATAATTTTGGTGTGTGCTGTTTGATGAAATGTTTGTGTGTAACTTGGAAATATTGAAGAACTTACACAATATCAAGAGACAAAGAAGCCCTTCTTGCCACTTCCACTGCGTCATCAACTGTTGGCACAGGCTGCTAAATCATAGATGGACATGAGAAAGTTCCAGCATTGGTCTATATAAAACAGAACACCCCCCCCCCCATGACTAGATTCTTTGGTTCATTTCAAAACTGTGTTACCTGAAGAAGGAGGATTTGTCACCAGAATCTGTTCCTCTTCCAAACAATGTCCCCAGTCATACCACAGTAGGACTTCTAGGGGCACCTCAGGTGTGTGTTCTTAACTCCTAGCACCCCAAGTTTCTGCCAGTCAGTCAATCCCTGTCTGTGATAAAAACCCTATGAGGAGAAGCAACAGCATTTGGCTTGGAAAATAATGCTCTCTGGAGGAAAAGATGAAAAATTCTATTGATGCACTGACTGTAGAGACCTTGATAATGCCCAACAAAGAAATGGGGCTGTCCTTTCTTTCCACAAAACTTAAATAAGCTTTTGGACCCTGCTGATGCTTCTAATACTGACTTGTGGGTCTGAATTATGACCAGATCAAATAGGAGCCATTAAAACAACTGATGCAAGAAACATGCACTGAAATAATAGATCCCTGTTGGAAAGGTATCCAGATGGAGGCTGACGCTTCAGAAACAGAGAAAATAGACATGAGCATCACCCTTCACCTGAGGAATAAAATATGACTCTGAAGCAGGTGAAGTTCGTGTTGCTTGTATTGGACAGGCACTTAGCAGAAGGGTGCAGTTCACCTCCCTGGCTGTAGCCACCTCTGCACAGAGGGCTACATTTGACCTGGCATTCAGAGCCAGAGGAAGAAGATGAGTACTTGCAGGCTGCCACACAGGGCAGTGAACAGGTGCTACACCAGTGCCAGTGCCTAGTGAGAAGCGAGATTAATTGAGCCCCTCTCAAATGGTGATTGGCTAATGCTGCTGTACAGTTACACAGCACCTGCTGTGCCAAGAGATGGTTTCCCTTAAAACCAGCTGCAGCCAAAGTGCTCCTCCTCACTTAATATCTCTACCTCTGTGCTTCCTTGTGCATCATGGCATTCACTGAGATTGCGAATTGCTAACACTGTCACGTGGCATTTCCGTTATGGCTATTAACCTGACTGTGCAGAAGCTGTGGGAGCCTTACGATATTGGATCAGCACCATTTTTCTTTGCATCTTCATAAATACATGTTAAAATCATTATTCCTTCCCCTTTGCCTTAGCCCACAATCTTCATTTTCATCAAACCCCCTATTTGATTATTATTCCTTCCCCTTTGCCTTAGCCCACAATCCTCATTTTCATCAAAACCCCTATTTGAGTGCATGCTAACACTGAAAACCAACACATCACAATAACATGGATATGGACTGTAAGAGTCACAGTGTGCCTGGAGTGGTAAAGTCCCATTCCTATGGAGTTCGGAGATGAAAAGCATGTAACACATGCTCACTGTCCTCCACCCACCGGAGATCACCCACCTCTCCCCAGCAGCCTGGAACAGCCATAATATTGCAGCCAAAGAGACCACAAAAACTGTGATGTGTCCCAGCAGCATGCAAGGAGAGACTGAAGATGCTGGAGGTGTTTCAACTCTAAAAAAAACCCCCAAAACCCACCATATTTGCTCTTTGAAAAGTCTAGATAACACTGAAAATAGATGTAATGGGTCCCCTGTTATAGATGAAAACACAAGAATCAAACCAAACCAAAGCCAACAGCTGCAGACAGACGGACCCGAGGGAAAACCTCCTTTCTTATCTACATCTGGTGATGAATGTAGCTTTGAGGGTGTCTGACAAGCAAAGCAGTTAAACACATAGAGCTGGTGCAAGTATGCATAGCTACCTTCAAACGTTTCCAAGCAATGTATGCATCGGTGTGATCTCCGGTGTGAGCAGCCTTGATTGACGGCGAGCAGAAGCAGGACTGGAGAGGATCCAAAAGGGGTTTACAAGAGAGGCAAAGCAGTTAGTTCACGGAGACACTCAAAAAATGGCAGAATGAACTGAGTAGCAAACAGCAATTTGGCGAGAAATGCCTCTTGGGATTGGGGGTTGAAAAAAGAAGGGATTCAGGCAGAAGGAATGTGGGAGGAGAAAGAGAAAATTTCTTAGTATAAGGAGATGGGGGGATGAAAGCAGGAAGGGAGCACCAAAGATGTAGCAGTAGGAATTAGAAAGAAGGATGGGAGGCAGATAACAAGAGAGATGTCAGAACTGGTGATAGACTGGAGTATGAATAGAATAATAAATCAAAATAATCAAAAAGAAGAGCTGCTTAGGGCACTGGGACAGTGTCAGGGAAGATTTTTCGGAGAATTTTTAAGTGCCAAAGCTAGCAGATTCATTTCCGAAGGCTTCCTCTGTAGACAATGGAAAGAGACAGGCTCCTCCAGGGAGTGTATCAAAGCAGCAAAGTTTCTTTCTGAAGAGCCTGTCTCTCTCCCTTAGTTAGAGAGGAAACATAGGGAGCCAAGCTGCATAACCGAAGTGCCTACGCTGTGCACCTAAAGCAAACACATCTCAAAGTGACACCAACTAGAACATGTTAATAGAGATAGTTTGGATAGCAGGTAGTGGAAAAAAGGAAAACAGCAGAAATAAAATAAGGAAATTCAGAAAAAATCAATTTTTCGTGATCATTCTGGTGAACATTTGACAGGCTTTACTCATACATTAACTGCAAGTAAGCAAACTAGTTGAATTGTAATTCTGTTGATGCAAAATTGGACACCTTAAATAAACAAAAGATCCCAGAGCCGTGAGAATAAAGTTCAAGCATGTAACTTATTTATCCTTTTCAGTTAAAGAAGTGAAACCTGTGCCACAATTTTATTCCCATACTAATTATTCTTTTGAGCAAATAATTATGCATGCCACATCTCAGTGTGTGGATGGTCCATAAATAAATTTTGAAATGTGTTGTTTTAAATGGAAGAACAGAACTCTCCAGCAAATAAATCATAGGCTCCAAATCATTCAGATTTAAGTGCTCAGCATTCAAGGCTAACTTCAGTACTTCCTTCAGGCCCGAGGCACCGACTATTGATTTTGAAAGGTGTGTTCGTATTAGGGGGTTGCACAATCTGAAGTTTCCTTCTCCAGACCATTAAGTACTCACGTTTAAATAATTTTGCTTGCAAATTGCATTTGTTCAAATGTCTGTGGAATGCAAAAATAGGAAAAAAACCCCAACCAAACAAGGAGGTTTCATTCAAAATGTCAATATAAATGTGATTTATTTCTGGGACCTCTATGCATCTCTCTGGCTCTTTTCCCCACATTTTCTTCTCTGGAATTCACTCTCTCTCTCTGTCCCAAACAAGCTAGGCATGAGCAATGAGCACTTCAAGCAACAAGTTCTTCCTCTGAAAGACTTCCGATGATTAAGCAAAGACCTTTTGCAAACCTATGCCCCTGTAGATTTAGGATTTGGAAAAGATAAGGATTGGAAATGCTACAGACATAGAATTACGGAGCTATGCTTCTTGAAATATTTAACTTTCTATGTTTATGGTGGTGTTTTAAAGCATAAAACATTTGCAAATTGCATCGCATTCTTGCTATTGCCCACAAACAGCACACAGTCTGTGCAAAAGGGGCGTCTAAATGTACCATTCAGTGCTTTGGGCACTGATAATTCAACTAGCTGAAAAGACGTTTCTCAAAGTACGCTTAGAAATGTGCTAGTGATACCTCTTGAAAATACAGAGGTTACAACTGCAGAACATCTCTGTACAAAAAAAGCCACATGCTCAAAATACGATTTCCACATGACTATTTCTAAAGAACTCATACAAATTTCACAAGAAATATTGATGGTGATACTGCTCTTCTGAATATCCTCACAGGGACATTCTGTCACATCCAAATGCCATGGACCCAGACAGCAATTAACATCACTGAATAACACTGGAACTTGGATCCCCAGAGCTCTTTGTCCTAGCGCTGGTTGGCTTGTGTATTTAAGAAGATGAGCAACTTTGCCTGCAGTTGGGTGTTGTTAAGGTCTTTCTCTCATATGATTTCACTGCCATCTAACAAAGGTTCAGCTCCTGCTGCAGTCTTCCCTTCAACAAGAACATCTACAGGGTCTATCTTTTTTGTCCATCTACTTTCATGAAACTGGTAGTGCCTTAATATCTCTGAGGCCTCTATCCCTCTGTAAATTTGGTGTTCAGCTGTTATTGGATAGAGGGCAAACACCTTCCACATGCATGATCCCATGGCCTTCATTTCCTATGCAAATCATATGAACAAAAATAGTGTTTTTCAAAATGACAGATCATAACACTGTTCCTGGAAAAGGCCAAACTGAGTATGAAAAGGGCCAAAAGTAGTTTTCGTAGATTTTGTTTTGAAATGGTTGGTTTGTTTTTTACCAATGACCAGCTATTTTCTGACAAGATTTCCAAACTGATCCCTCTGTATGCAGAAGGGAACAGAGCTCAGACCCCCAAACACAGTCCTGGCACTGCACAGGAGAAATGTTGGGTGTGAACTGCTCTTCATCTGCAAACTCAGCTCAGCTGGTGTAGGTACAGCTGGGTCCCACACAGTTGGAAACTGCACACTCAAGCAAGGAACCACTGGAAGTCAGAGTGTTTCCAGGCTGCCAGGGCAGATTGCAAAGGGTCTTGGCAGCACTGCCAAGCCATGTTCACTGGGTCTCCAGTGCTCTCCTACCTCACTTCCAGTTGGTTTTGCCCATGCCCACATTTGCCTACAAGCAAGAGAAACCCTCAAAGTGTATTTCCACAACTTAGTTGAGAGTTGGGCAGCATCTCTCCAAGTGCAGGGCTTGATATGTTTGTCCCTTACTTACAGAGGGAAACCCACCCCACCAATCTCCCAGCGCAGCCACAGGAAAAGGAGCAGGGAGGACTGCCCTTCCAAGCAATGTAGACACTCCAGTAACACCTCACAGAGGTGTCCAGTGATGGAAATGAGTCCAATACCAGCACAAGGAAGGAACTGTTCGGACACCATGGTGCAGTCTAGGGTTTGTTTAGGCAGATTTATGGTCTTTTTCACTTGAGGGTGCTGGAGAGGTATGAATCTTATACTTTCTGCTATTAAACACCAAATCCCACTGATGCCTCACAAGAATAGAGTCACCAAGCTGGTGAGATGAAGGACCACATAAGATCTGATAGAGATGGGATGACGTACTACAAGCTAACAATGAAATAAGGTCTCTGGGTTAGGAACACATGTAAATATCCGCAATGAGGAAAAGCAAATGCCCACAGCTCTGTCTGTTACACAGCACAAGACCACTGTGTTCCATGGAGCTGATTTGATTTTGTGTGTGAAAAATGCAAAGAAAAACATTTAGTCTTGTTCTCCATGTCCACTTACTGTGATTTAGCACATGGGAATCATACATATTCACTGCTGGCTCCTAAGACGGAAACATCTGAATGGGAGGATCCACCCTTTCTTGCTGTATTGGTCATGATGACATTTGAAAGGCAATTTGCTTAACACTCCTATAAAAAGAATCAAAGATGCCACCTGAAACCAGAATTTCCTCTGACGTTTATTTCCTCATAGCTGCTTGTGTTTCAGTTAAGAAACATGATTTGTTTTCCAATACGTGTTATCACTTGCTGAGTTTACATTATGTCAAAAATGATAAAGAAGCACAATCAAAACTGTATTATTCCTGTGTAGTTAATACTTTAAATGCATGTAATTGTTTGAATGGTTTGAGCAACATAATACCCGAAAGAGTGCAAACAAGTGACACTGAGCGTGGAGCTCTGAGCAGTACAAGCTGTGGGTCTAGGCAGGAGGCTTCTTAGGTCCCTCCTGTGAGAAAGTGGGTCATGTTTTTTTGACAAGGTGTATTTTTGCTGGATGACACCAGTTCATTGCACTGTGTGGGAAGGTGTTGGTTTTGATTGAAGCTTTCTTGGGAGGATTTTTCATCCTTAATGTGGCCAAAAGTTGATAGCAAATTAGGGCAACCACCTCAGGCAATCAATAACTCAATAGCCTAATTGGTAGGGGTACAGAATAAGTTTCTTTGCTCTTCCTCCGCAGGACATCTGGAAGCTGTTACTCATTGCATAAGTAATTAAAGAGTAATTGGGCCAGAGAGACTGGCGCCCTAACCTGCTGTGGTAAGATTAGGACATGCCACTTGCACCACAGTGGCCAGTTTCTGTATGTTCAGGGACATTTATACTCCCAGATGGTCATCTGGGAGGCCAGACATACACAGACATGATTTCACAGCTCAACTTAATAACCCTGCCAGACCAGCCTTCCACCTGCACCCCCTCCTTCCAACATGCACTCAGAAATACCTCCAAATGGCCTGCCAAGTCCAGAGCTCCCGAGGAGATAAGACTGCTCTGTGCGCCAAGTTTGGCTGTTGGGTGTCTGGTCAATCATTTCTAAGATACAGAAGCCTGCTGAAAACCATGTCTCAAACTGGTCAGATGCAGGACAGTCAGAATGCCTTGTGCTAAACCCAGAGCACATGCAGCAAAGACTGCTTCTAGCAAATGCAGCTGTGGATAAGAGCTGGGAGAAGATGGGAAGGAAAGAGACTTATCTACCTGTTGCGAAGGAATTTTTATCCTCAAATGGTGCCAACATGCTAAGAAATCACCTCCAGCATAGCCCTTTGCCAATGCACAGTTCAGGCTGAAAGCCTTCGTCCAAAGCTGCTGAGCCCTGCTGCAGGCTGTGCTGTGTGCAGTGCGCAGCTGTGGGTCCACCCTGGTCAGCTTCGGCATCCTTACCTCTTAACCCCGCACAGGCGGTTGCTAACTCATGGCAAAGTGGCCAAATGCAGTATTGCTGTTAGTCCCGTGTGTGCTGCTAGCTATAGAAACTGGCATGTCTTCACCTCTGGACATCCATGGAATCCCTTAGGTGTTTTTGATGCACTGAGTAAAATACGAGAAGCTCCATCTGTGATATCCCTGTGCACTTTGACTCTTGAACCTGAGATTAGTTGAAGAGTGTTAGTAAAACTTCCATGAGCACAGCGCAGGTCCTGGGGCTTCCCTGGCACATAACTGCAATGCTCAGCAACTTGCCTTGGCAAATCTGCTGTGACACTCCATAGCGAGTTATCTTCTGGATTGCCCGACCCGTAGAAATGTATGCACCAAACTGTATTTTCCCCTTCATCCCACCTGGGGAGATGGTGGCCCATGCTAACAAAGAAGGGCAGGAACCACCATCCTGGGGAATTGTGAATTGTCTTCCCTCCTAAAGCCCCAGACCGCGATACCGGTTTGCGGTGTAACCCCGTTCAGGCGGGGCGCCGCAGCGGGGCCATCCCGCCAGCCTCGGTGCGGCAGGACCCGGAGGCACGGCGCGGGAAT